>NC_052515.1:9613013-9796920 GCF_014356525.2 Nilaparvata lugens
CAACACACGTCATAGTCTTGATACGTATCATCATCATCATCATCATCTGGTCTGTCTTCTTCTTCTTTTTATTTTTTTTTCTTTCTTCTTCTTCTTCTTCTTATTCTAGCTTCTTCTTCTTCTTCTTCTTCTTCTTCTTCTTCTCTTCCTTCTTCTTCTTCTTATTCTAGCAGCTTCTTCTTCTTCTTCTTCTTCTCCGCCTCCTCATCATCACCCTCCTCCTTCTTCTCCTCCTCCTCCTCCTCTTCCTACTACTTCTCCTTCTCCTTCTCCTCCAACTCCTCCTTATCCTCCTCTTCCTCCTCCTTCTCCTTTTCATTCTCATTCCTCTTCTCCTCCTCCTCCACCTCATCCTCCTCCTTCACCTTCTCCTTTTTCTTCTTCTTCTTGTTTTGTATCATCATCATCATCATCATCATCATCATCATCATAATTATTGTTTAAAAAATAGAAACAATATTGTGATTCTCAGAAGGCTGTTGTAAACTAAAGTAGTTAGTCTAATGTAATTTGACACCAGATTATGTTCCAATCACGCATACAACAGCTAATGGCTCAATTACGCAATTTATTGAGTTTACCACGCACAGGCTACAATGTTTTTTGTAAGAACTATTAAACATTTGTTTCAGCTATTTGTATCTATAGTGCTGATAAATATCGAGGTTCGCGGTTATGGTTTGTGTAGAAAATTGACAAAATCTTCAGGATTTTACATAGGAGGAAGAGATTCAGTATCGGACTGGTTTGCTAATCAACTACTCGTATGTTATTTTAAAAGAATTTTTCTTATAGAATAGAATGATTTTTATTTGTTGACGTGGCGAACTTTGGACAGTAATGTCCACTCTACCACGTCGTTACCAAATACATTTTGCCATAAAATAATACAGATTTATAAAATAAATATTTTAACTTACAAAATGGCACTACCGGCAAAGAACAACTTGTGCGTTATTACTTGCATAGTATTTAAACAGATACTATTCAAAATATACAGACATAATAAAAAAAAAACACAAAAAATGTTATGAATATCGGAAAAAAGAAGTCTAAGGAAATAAGTGTTCCATCTCACGTTTCTCTGCCGTGATCTCATTACTAATTTAGAAAAGCAGGGACAGTTTTTGTCTCATTCTTCGATGAAAACTACTCATGAATCGTATTTACCGATTATTTATTCTAAGATTACATTAGATATATAGATTACATATTATTCTAAGATCGATCTCAAGAGATGTGTCCATTTTTTGCAACGCTTGTCTCTGACTAGCTGATTTTGTAGAATCTTTCTAATCTATGGCCTAGTAAGCCTCGTGGGAAATTCCTGCAGTAAAAAAGATAATGCAACCGGTGCAAGAATCCTCCGTATCAAACCCTCGACTTCCGTATCGTCTGCCCTTCCTCTGTATCTTGTGAGTATCCTCTCTGGAACAGCTTCCTGGTTGATATATTATTTACTTGTAGCCTACGTAAATTTGATAAAATACGTTCTTAGCTATTATATTATATCCTATTATAATACATAAATACTTGATAGAATGTAAATGATAATTTATTCTAAACGGCTTCTACTGATGATAGTAAAAGTAAACATTGCTGGAGTGTACCTATTGTTTACTGTTTGTTGTTTTGAAGGGATGGATTCAAGGATCCAAAGGTTCAAAGAACCACACACGTCAACCGAAGCTTATTGTGTTCCCAAGTAGTATGTTACATAGGCAAACCAATACCTCTGTCCTTTACAAGAACCAGGAGTTTTTCCCTATACTAACATTCCATTCATCACCTGGTTGATGTCGCAATTCCTTGTGATATACTTGGCAGTCTCTTCAGACTGATTAGTCCTTGTGACCTAAGTGAGTTCCACTCCTGGCCTTCTTTGAAGGTCCTTCCACTGAGGAATGGGTGGCCAAGTTGCCTCTAGGGCGCCCGGCCACCCTTGACTCAGCCTCTTGACCCACATTTGTGCCTGGAGTTTCACCCATCTCTGGTCTCTTGAGTTTTTTCTTTTTGCCCCTCCGAAACTCTGCAGGGTCAAAAGCCTCACCTTTCCTAAGGAGTTTTGCCTAAATGACCGCCCTTCTTTGAGCAGTGGTGAGGTTTGGCCTCTCCACCCACAAACTCGTGACCTACGTGAGTTTCACTCCTGGCTTTTTTGTAGGTCCTTCCGCTGAAGGAGGGGTCGCCAAATTGCCTCTAGGGCACCTGGTCACTCTTGACTCAGCCTCTTGACCCGCATTTGTGCCTGAAGTTTTCACACCCATCTCTGGTCTCTCTTGGGTTTTTTCTTATTGCCCCTCCGAACTGCCCTGATGGGCAGATCCCGTGGGTTTGAAGGCAAGACAACTTCTATAGTTGCCTTTTGGTCCCTTTTGGTCGCCTCCTACGACAAGCATGGATACTGTGGGTAAATTCTGGTTTTCAACACATTCTTGAGTACGATGTTCGACTCAAAGCTCCCCCAACCCACAGGGGGCGAGTGTACCTAAGTCTACCTCTATCTCTGCTTCAGCTATAGGGGTGAATCCAGCGACCATATAATACATTATTGTACTATGTGGTCGCTGGGTGAATCATAGCATAGAGAAAATACTAGCATTGTATTATTCGTCTCTGATTATAGCCGTATAGCTATTGGTAATTGATTATAAATAATTTTTAGTGAGAGGTGCGATAACTCACCGGAGATTCGATTGTGAAAAGCTTTGTAACTTGTAAGAATAAGTTCAATCTTCAAAACTCATAATTTACTAACTGAATCTGAGATGTAACTTTATGATCACTGAAATGTTATGTATCAATGTTTTTTCAGTTATTTTGTATGGTGTGGACTGTAGCCCTGGCCCATTATGCAGATACTCGGTTTAAACAGAGAAATGTCAGCTGTTCGTTTAAAACCCGTATGAAACACATTATGATAAATGCCAAATCTACAAGTAAACGTGGCTTAGCGTTAATCGTGGTGTTAGCATATGGCCCTTCTGTCTTTCACCAGCAAAATGACAAGAAGCATTTGAATTTTAGCTCTAGAAAAGCACATTGAAAATGTTGTGAACAAAAAATTTCTCTATAAATCACCTTGAAAATGTTGTAAACAAAAATTTCTCTACAAATTAATGTAGAAGTTTTGCAAAGGATGTGAATAAATCCTAGATCATATAGATCAATACTAGATTAAATGTTATTTTAAAACGCTGGTATCTTGCTCTCGAAATGAGGGATTACTTCAAGATCTTCATAAATACGGTATGTAAGGTACGTGAAGTAATACTTCAAAGGCTAAACGGCCAAGCCACATGAGGCGTTTTTCAGACAAGTTAGCAGGGCAGGAAGATGTCCGATTATCTGAGCGTTCGGGAATCTATTGATAATCAGCCAATCAGAGAGCTTCCAGCCCTGCAAACTCGTCTGAAAAACGCTTCATGTGCCATATAATACCATGTCCTTATATTTTTAACGAAGTCTTTGGATTGGCTAAAGGCACATGAGGCGTTTCCAGACGAGTCAGCAGGGCAGAAAGCTCTCTGATTGGCTGATTATCAGGTGACTCCTGAACGCCAACCCAATCAGCCAATCGGAGAGTTTCCTGTCCTGCCGGCTCGTCTGAAAAACGCCTCATGAGCTCTTAGCCATATCAAAGACTTGGTTGGGAATCTGTTGACCTGATACATCAAATCATCAACCGATCCCTCCCGGATAACCAGATCGTCGTCATCAAAATCAAGATAGCCATGGTTAAAAAAAATCAGCGTAACAGATAGGTACCAGAATCAAATGATTACTACAAGTTTGAACGGTATTTTAACTCTATGCTTTTTTAGGCCCAGTTCAGTAACTAATAAAATACACAAATAACAACTAATATATTAAACATACACATAGGGCTACAATTTTCAATATAAATATGTCTCGTTGGGTTTTCTTCCTTCTTGTGAGTTCAGATTCCAAGCTCTCCCACAGTCCCCTCCAGTCTTGACAGTCTAGCAAAAGCTCAATAAAGAAGACTATGAAGCCTGTGCAAGAATCCTCCGTATCACACCCTCGACTTCCGTATCATCCGCACGTCCTCCGTGTCTTGTGAGCTTCCTGTCTGCAACGGCATCCTGACCATCTAGTAATAATGGTCTGGTGATTGTGTGGTCTGCCGTCAGTCTGTTCGCGGACTCCTAGCAAGCACCACGTCTGGCTACTCCAAGTGCCTCCTAGGTCTGTGTCAATCGCGATCCTCGATGTCTGTCGTGTGTCAGGAACGTAACTGAGGTGACGCAACCAGGAGCTTGGTACGCTGGGTCGTGTGCTAAAACAAACTAAAGTGGCGCTAATTAGGCCGACTCTCTGGGGTGACAGGAAGAGGTTTGCGAGGTTCGTTATCACAGCTGCTGTCTTACAGGTGAGTCAATTACACTAATTTATCAGTATTTGGTTGAAAATGGTCCTTATAAAATTCTACAAACTAGCTACTCTTAAGGCTTCTAGAGATGGTTCAATCACAAGAAAAGGGTTGAAATTGCAGAGGTGTGAAGCCAGTTACATACACATCGATATTATTTGGACATTTGATTTTTGCCGTCCTTAAGAATTCTACCAGATTAAACGGACATTGATAAACACCAACTGTTTAATCTGATAGAATTCATAAGGACGGCACAAAATCGTACGTCCAAAAAACGATGTATGTGTAACTAGACTAAGAGTAGTTGACCTTTTTCTCGTGAAACTTCTAATACTGTAGACATGACCTAGAATTATGTTTTAATTTATTATATATTCCAAACCCTTATGGCAAAAACGATATCCTTTTTTCATTAATTATTCATTCCAAACCCTCAAGCATGAACGGTATCATTTGATCTTTAAAACCAGTAATACACACACATCGATTTTTGGTCGTACGATTTTTTCCCGTCCTCATAAATTCTACAAGATTGAATGGAACATGAAAAACACATGATGTTTGTCAGGTTATGATCAATCTGATAGAATTTAAAAGGACGGCAAAAATCCTAGGTCCAAAAATCGATGTTTCTGTAATAGACTAAGACCCCATATGCTCCATCTAAGTTAAACGCTAAACCACGTTTACTTTTCATTTATCATAATGTGTTTAATATACGAGGTTTGTTCTTCTTTTGAACCGAGCATCTGCATATAGGCCTAAGCCTTCAATGAGCCTTCATCTATAATATTTAGACAATATTTGTGAAATACTGGTTTCTCCATTGATAACCGAACTTGTAGTTTGTGCCTGGAAATCCACGATGTGTAATATCTGTCCATTTTCATTCATGTATGTACAATGTTCCAACCTTCTTAATATTCAGATCTGGAATGTTCTGGAAATTGTATTCCATCAACTTAACTGTACAAACTTTTAAAACAAAACATGAAATTCTGATGTTGTACCAGATGCAATTCATTGATTTTGACTAACAAAACAAGCGTTTGCCAATAAAAATATGAACAACGTGTAAATTTAAGAGAACTCTACTGTTATGTTCGGGAACTGTAACGCACCACTTGCAGATTACAGATAACCAACAGTTATCTTAAATGTGAACGGTTTACAGATAAAAATGGTTCTTGAAGCTTGTTGTTATCATAAACCAAAATCGGTCAATTTTGTGGTCCCCTTGTAACACTCTATCTCAGCCGCGATAAGCCGTTCAAGATTGAAATGATGTTCTGTGAAGGAAGGATGTTTCTATCAAACTAACTCTGCGAAGATTTGAGCTCAAGAAGCCTCTTATTTTTTGCCAATTCCAGTGAAAGTTTCAATCAGGAAATTGCCAAATATCTAATTAACTTGTCTAATCTCATCCGTTTTGGTCAGTCGGAAATGAGCTCTTGATTTATCCGTCAAATTAAATAGACTACCTGTCTGGGTAACACTAAAATACATCCTCATTATTTGTTTCTCCACATTTGAGTCTATTCTCACTGTTATGATGCGAATACTGTAAGTAGAAGTTTGAAGTATTTACTTGACTTGCGAATAATACAATTTACTACTTCAATTTATATTCATTAATACAATATTACAAATCATATAAATGTACCTAGAATACATTCTATCAATACCTAGAATGTATTCTAGGTACATTGAATCATATAGCTGGGACGCTGGGAGAGAGCAACAGGTTCTATACTTTATAGTTTATAACAGTTTATACTTTCCTCCCGAAATGTATAAACAGTAAGGAAGGCTAGCTACACACACATAGATTTTTGTTCGTACGATATTTTTCCGTCCTTATGAATTCTATTAGATTAAACAGATGATTTTAAAGAGATGATGTTTTTCAAGCTCCGTTTAATCTGATAGAATTCATAAGATTGAATGAAAAAGACTAAGAAATTGTCAAAAAGTTTTTAGACTAAGGAAATTGTCTTAGCCTTTTTCATTCAATATGAATAATTACCACAATATCAACTTCTCAACTACACAAAAAGAATTCATAAGGACGGCAAAATATCGTACGAACAAAAATCTATATGTGTGTACGGGACTTAACATTCCCTAAAGATAGGTTACATTTCACATTCAAGAATTTAAGTAAACTCTTGATCCAATTCATACAAACTCTTGTATTGAAATCTATGACCAATATTCACGTGATTAGACGCATTAAATGTGAATCAATTGTCAATGTAATAATTCAATAATAACTTAGCCTTCTCCAAGAGAGTACCATATTGAATAAAATGGAAGACCGACTTACTATTGTAACCAATTATAAAATATTGAATATTTTTAGTTCGATTGATCGATACCATAGAGAAACAATAGCGTAGGTAGATATCCCATGGTATGGGGCGTTTATGTCGCAACTTTTACTGTTATCTCAAGCCGATTACTGTCGATTATTGTCAATTTTTACTGTCTTGTTGGGGTGAGAGTGTATGAACGGCACAATTTGAGAGACTACCAGCGTCACACAGCTGCATGGGAAAGAACTACGTGAACTTACTATTGGCTTGAGATAACAGTAAAAGTTGCTACATAAACGCCCTATACCATGGGATATCTACTTATGCTATCGTTTCTCTATGTCAATACTCAATGATCAATATTGTAATAATCTCGAATCTTGACTTACCAAACATGTTGTAGGTAGCTACCGATTATATTCATGAATATTCAACAAGTATCCTTACAGATGAACTGAAATATTATGCAGTGTATTTAGATCAACATTTGACCAATCCTTTGATGACCCAGAAATAATAATAAACTTAGCTGTTGATGGATGTCCTCAGAAAAAACCGGTAATACGTGATTGTCATGCTGATAATCATGACTCCACTTTTCCTTGTAACTAAAATGGACATAATACTTGCGCCATAGTGGCATAATTCTCGCACTATAATGGCATAATTGTTGAGGTATAATGACATAATACACTTGTGCTATAATGTGGGTAGATTATTGAAGTGAGAGTGATCAGGAAACTCAATTGAATTTATCAATAGTGAGGTCAATGTTATAATGATACTATTTGATTAACATTGGTGTTGCTATCCTTGTCTTTCGTTCGACAAAGTAGATAGCGCCATCTTTTCACTTTCCTTACCCTATTACCATAAAATTGCAGGAGCTCCGTAATAATATTCCTGAGAAGAATGAATTTTGTTAAATTTCTATCACGATTTTCTCAAAAATGACTTGACCGATTTTTTTCAAATTCATACTCTGTATAGTTATAATATCATTTCTATTACTGGATATGAGCTCCTCCCGAGAAATTAACAGGGTTCCACCTCATCCTTGAGAAATTTACTTTGTAAACCTCCTTCTCGTGCGTGAGGAATGGTAGGTAGAGCAGTTTATTAAAAAGAACACATGTCGATATTTTATTGTAGAACAGCTGTTTTGACAACTTTTAAAAAATCCTCAAATCTCATAATTCAAACAAAGGAAAATGTACTCTGAACACAATCACAATAGTATTATCGTAGTTTTAATTATTTAGCCGCCAATCGGTATAATGTTATCCCCTACATTATCCTTGTTAATGAGGCTTATAGATCAATGAGCAAGGAAAGTTGTGTGAGTGTACCACACCAGATTTTTCCAGTGAGTTCCTATCAATGACACAGTAACTTAATCAACATGCTAAGAACTCAGTTTTGAAGATTGCCAATCGTGAATAAAATAATAAGGCTTTGTAGGAGTCATGTGTGTAACTTATCAAGTAATGGGATGAAAAATCCCATCGGTAGTTTAAATAGAAAAAATAACAGTTCGTTAATAAAGAATTTGATCTGGTATTGGTAGAACGCTCTTGTCGAATGCTGTAATGTTTTACTTTTGTTACATTTCTTACATTTAAAAAAAGTTAACTTGGTTCTTTCTAACCACAAAACCTCATTCCTACTAGACATTAATCCAGCTAGTTTATATTTATGTCGTTTCAAACCTGCATTTCTCTTCTCTTCTTCTGTTTTTTTTTTTTTTGCTTCTTCTTCTTCTCCTCCGCCTCCTCATCATCATCCTCCTCCTCCTCTCCTTCTCTTCCTCCTCCTCCTCCTCCTCCTCCTTCTACTTCTCCTTCTCCTTTTTCTTTTTTTTCTTCTTTTTTTTCATCTCTGATCTTCTCCTCGCTCTACAATTTCTTTTACTCCTCCTTCCACAGCACATTATCCTACTTCTCCTGCTCGTTTTCCTTACAGCTCTATTTCTCATCCCTTCTTCTTCTCTTCTCCGTCCAGTCCACCTTGTGCTGTTCTACTCTTTCTTCTCCTCTTTCTTCTTCTCCTACACTCCTGTCATCCAGCCAGTAATTATTGTAACATACATTAATAAAGAAATCTAATCATCCTTCTCTTCTTCTTCATCTTGCCGCACATCCTTCACCTCCTTCTCCTCTTCTCCTTCTTCTGACACTTTTCCTCCTCTACTCCTACTCTCCTTTCTCCTCCTTCTCCACCCCATTCACATCCTTCATTTAGCTCACCTCCATCTCCTCGTTCTTTTTTTCCTACTCCTTCTTCTTTATCTTCTTTTCTTCTCCTCCTCTTACTCAACCTACTTTCCTTCCATATTCTCCTCCTCCTTCTCCTATTCCTCCTTCTCCTCCTCCTGTTCTTCCTATCCTACTCCTCATCATCATCATTTGTAGTCTCCATCTTGTTCTTCTCCTTTTTTGTTCTTCTCTTCTTTCGTTCCTTCTTCTTCCTCATCCATCACCTTCTTCTTCCTCATCCATCACCTTTTTCTCCCCATTCACTTCTTTCTCACTCTTATCCTCCTACTCCGCCTTCTCCTCTTTCTTATTCTTCTCCTACTCATCTTCCTCCACAATTCAGTCCTACTTGTCCTCTTCTGCTAAACTTTTAATTTTCAATTTTTTAGAATTTGAAATTGATTTATCTAAATTGTTCAGAATCATTAATGAAATTGAATTGATTGAAACACAGGGTCATAGTAGTTTATTAAGTTGAAGCAGCAATATAAATTAATAGAAATTATAAGGAATTCCAATTTATACTACCTTTACTTTTAAACCACAAATTTATTTTATAGTCTTACTTGACTCACAAACAAAATTATTGTTGTGTATTATTTGTTTATTTGTTTACTACAAATTGTGACAACAAACACGTTATGTCCTATTGTTTAGAGTACAATTTGGATGAACTTCCGTATTTTACACCAAACTATCAGGTTCCTTTAACACAGCTCCTGGTGGTTTAATAAGATAGTGTTAGAATTTCGAAAATATTTGAACTATCAACCCATACTGTCAAAACAAAGTAAATTTATTTATAATCATATTCGGAGTAGCAAGAGTATTGGTACAAACAAGGTATTTATCTACAAGTTTTCGAAAATATTTGTTGTACTAGTAAGATAATTCCATCTAGACAAAGATACTAGAAAATATTTGAACTATCCAAATCATCTCGTTCACAGCGGAATATATTTATTTATTTATTCATTCATTTGAGATACACATACCTAAGATAAATTTCGGTACCCTTTGTGATGAGGGGAGTATCGTAACGGTTATGTCAATATTTTCAACAAAAGTTCTATTGTTAGAAACTAAGATAAATATTATCTATTAGTCGTAGAAATTTTAAGGAAGTTTATTCTAGTACTTCTCCGCAGTATTAGAAGAGATCAAAATAAATTTGGGATGATGTGATTTTATCAATTTTTTTTTGTGAGAATAGTCATTTTTCAAAGTACCAAATTAGAAGTGAACAGGATGAAATTAATAGAATTAATATAAATTTTAAACAAAATGGGGAATCTAACTTTGCAGAACATTTGATAACAAATAATCACAAGTTCACAGTTAAGGAGAATGTTGAGTTTCTGCATGTTAATAACAAAGGCAGATCTTTGAATATTCTAGAGGCTTTAGAAATAACAAGAGTAATCAAGGAAAATTCCCAGTATAGTTTAAATGACCAGATTCATTTCAACCAATACAACACTACGAATTTAGTTTCATCATAAAATTGTAAGCATACATTAGTCAATATTTTTTCCATTTAAATATTTGTTTTATTATCTTTAACACTTGTTTTACTGGTTCTTATTTTGTACTGAAAGTAAATTTTTTTATCATGGCGATTCAGTTGCTTAAGCCGTCATTTTGTCACATCGTTGAGTGGGAGGAT
Source organism: Nilaparvata lugens (assembly GCF_014356525.2). Classification (NCBI taxonomy): domain Eukaryota; kingdom Metazoa; phylum Arthropoda; class Insecta; order Hemiptera; family Delphacidae; genus Nilaparvata; species Nilaparvata lugens. The sequence goes on from NC_052515.1 coordinate 9,623,646, forward strand.
ACTGTCTAGCTGGGCCAATGGCAGGCGTTCATGCCCTTGACCAATAGCAGTACTCGCCTACTAGTATAAATTCTGCTGCTCTTGTATTTAGTTTTAGTTCATCAGAGATTGACAATGGTGTAATAACCGAAACCGGTCTTTCTAAGTATCAATATATCTGTGGTTTTTGACAATTTCTTAGTCTTTTTCATTCAATTAATAGAATTGGAATGAAATGTTATAGAAACTTAAATGAATTGCTGTGTTGATGATAAATTTCAATGATTATTGGGTTGGATTCAGATTTATTTTATATTATGTATTATAATATTCTGTATTACAGAATTCCTGAGAAATTAGTCTAAATGAGAAAAGGGACAGATAGTATTAGTTGTTATCCAGAGACTTAATTTATTAGTATAAGAAATGGAACATGGAATTTCAAATGAATTAGGAAGGAGAAGAAGAAGAAGAAGAAGAGAAGAAGAAGAAGAAGAAGAAGAAGAAGAAGAAGAAGAAGAAGAAGAAGAAGAAGAAGAAGAAGAAGAAAAGAAGAAAAGAAGAAGAAGAAGAAGAAGAAGAAGAAGAAGAAGAAGAAGAAGAAGAAGAAGAAGAAGAAGAAGAAGAAGAAGAAGAGAAGAAGAAGAGAAGAAGAAGAGAAGAAGAAGAGAAGAAGAAGAGAAGAAGAAGAAGAAGGAAGAAGAAGAAGAAAGAAGAAGAAGAAGAGAAGAAGAAAAAGAGAAGAAGAAGATGAAGAAGAAGAAAAAGAGAAGAAGAAGAAAAAAAAGAACAACAAGAACAAGAAGAAAAGAAGAAGAAGAAGAATAAGAAGAATAAGAATAAGAATAAGAATAAGAAGAAGAAGAAGAAGAAGAAGAAAAAGAACAACAAGAAAAAGAAGAAGAAGAAAAGAAGAAGAAGAAGAAGAATTTTGACGATTTGAAATGAAGAAACAACTCACAGAGAACTATCAAACACTGTTCATTTTACAAAATTTTCTCGTTTCCCCAAAAAACTTCTAAAATAAATTTGAAACGAAGAAGAATCTGGACGAAAAACAAGATACAGGTCAAGTCACACGATCTCTCTGACCTCTTTGTCCCTCTGTAACCACCCGCCTGTCATCTCTCCAATTTTCTTAATTTTCGACGTTTCAAGTCACTCATTAGCAGCTGAAAAGATAACAATTCTACTGATAACTATATAGTGATAGTGTTTATCAGTAGACTTGAACGAAACCGATCATCAATATTACCGTATTTCAAATCATAATGTTGTAAGTGAATTTCAAATGAACGAGTTTTACAAATTTTCTGTCTTTGTCAGCAATGAGAAAACTTATCTGGTCACATTCACTTCATACTGTCAGCATTTCTTATGAATAACCTCAATGCTTCCCATTCTACATATGCTGACAGTTTGAAGTGTTACCCTATTGCTATTTCCTTATTTTGCTACAAATCCATAATTTAACTAGTGACCCTCTGGGTTGGAGAACTCGCTCAAGAATTGCTGTATCTTTGAAACCCGCAACTTTTAACCTCCTAGTGGTGACCCTATTTTCTTCTGACAGTCGTGACCCTGGGTCCCACGGACCCACTTCTTCCATATTGAATATTTCAATATATTTTAAGATATGATGTTATTCTCTGATTCTAATATGTCCAAGGGTTATTGATGAACGCATTGAGCACTTATGTAAAGCAGAAATCGATCTTTATTATATATTATTATTATAAAAATAAACTTGTGAAACCTTGCATTTTTAGGGTAAGCTAGTGAAAAGTAATGTTTGGTTATTATTTTATATAAAGTGAACAAAAAATTATAGTGATGAATGCTATGATGGATCTTACATGCAACACTACTAGAAAGATAGGAAGAAAATTGGAAGGTCATAGTTCACTCTTAGGGTAGTTTATTTGTACCCTACCCTCAATTTCATGTTGCACAATCTTTGCAAGACTTATGAAATTATGGTGATGAATACTATTTTAAATCCTAAAACCTACATGAAACACTACTAGAAACATTAAAAATATATAAGGTCTCACAAAGTTCACTTTTAGGGGAGGTTTAGTATTCCTGGGATCACCTGAAGTTCATTGGTTTCACTATCATCCCACTCAGTGTCAGTATTCTTATCTTGAACTATGAATTTATTTTTAGCATCACTAAGTTAATGTCATTGAAATAGAGATATAGAAGTCAATTTGTACATTCTTCGGAGTCTCTGTTCAAAATAAACATATTGACTGCTTAGATCCAATCACTATTGCATAAAAATGTGCATTTGAAAGAAATTAAAAAAGTTACGTAAGTCGTGAACTTTAGTCAGAAACGTTATTTCACGAAAACAACAAGTCACAGAGCACTAACACTCTACATCAAGTTTGAGTGTCTACTGACATGAATTTACATGGGTCACAATAGACAGTAAAGCAAACGGAAGCAAAATTATAACTGAAACAAAATTGCCCGGGTCCCTGGGACCCAGGGTCACGACCAGAAGGTTTATACAGAGTTGATGTAAATCATGGAAACTGCTAGATATTTCTCTAGCAAGAATAATTTGACAGTGAATTTCATTGAGGATCCTATTTGAAATAAAAATTACTCTGTCGCTTTAACTTCTTTGACCCTCATATGAATCCAAATTCATTTTTTGGAAATGAGAAGGTGGACGACGGTCATGGTACATGATTTCGATACAGAGTTTCAAGAGAAAATAAATGACGAAAACCACACATTGATATCTCAACCCGTATCAGTTTGTTGATGTAAAGTTGTGGAAAAATTATGTTGTATATTGAAGCTGTGCAAAGGCTAAAAATAAACTTTCTACTCGTGATATTTTTCCAAGTTTTTCGATTTGTATATCATCAAGCTATCAAAATGAAAAAGTTTTCTCAGGAAAACATTTTTTCCGATCATTACTTTTTGAGATATGAGCGCCGAAGTTTGAATTTTTGAGACAGAACATTTCAAATCGGTAAGATATAAATACATGAGATTAGAGGATGGATTCTCCAGGGTAGACTATTGTTGATCTAGTAGAACAAAAATTTTCTGAAAATATGAATTTTTGGATAAGATATTCAATTTACCAAAAATAACTCAACTAAAAGTTATTTCTAGTAAATTGAATAACTGTCTTAAAAATTAGCATTTTCAGAAACTTTTTGTTTTACTAAATCAACAATACCATGTAGAATCTATCTTCTAGATCTCATGGATTTATCTCTTACCGAATTTGAAATGTTCTGTCCCAAAAATTCAAACTTTAGGCGCTCATATCTCAAAAAGTAATGATCAGAAGAAAATGCTTTTCTGAGAAAACTTTTCATTTTGATAGCTTGATGATAATTATATAAATCGAAAAACTTTGAAAAATATCACGAGTAGAAAGTTTATTTTTAGCCTTTGCACAGCCTTAACCAAAAGAAATCAAGTGTGTCAGCGCATGAAGGACTGTCTGTGTGATAGCTCCCAAATAGCCTCAGCTGATGTTATGAATGAAAATGAATAAATGGAAAACTGCATGCAATGAATTGTTCAACTAAATGATAAATAAAAACAAATTTTCTTCTTATGCATTATCAATGTTATTCTTATATCCTGTAAAAAGACGAGAAGTGAGTCAATTTTGTTGTCCAACGAACTTGACCTGAAAAACGGTTCGAAGAATACGTCTTCAAAATTTGAAGCTGATTGATCAATTATTTCTAAAGCTATTGTAGAACATACAAACATACGGACTACGACTTTGGCCTTCAGTAAGTCAAAAGTGAGAACTCGCTGACGCTCGTTCAATACCTCTTGATACACGAGAGTGAATGAACAAAAAGTTCGCTCTCAATCGCTGAACCAGGTTTCAATAAAAATACGTGCAAAAAACGTGACTTATCCCAGACCTGCAGTAGGCAAATTCTTTATAAAAGCAAGTCAATTGTTAGAAAAATGTAACCGCATGCGTCTTGTAAGGATTTTGAACTCTACTTTACTGGCGCTAAAGTCGTCTCATTGGCTAGGTAATTGGAAATTGATGCTTTTTATGAACATACAATGAACTTCCTGAAAGTATATGGTCTGATGTCTGATCTATTGAGATTATTAGAAGTCAATAATTATATTTCAAAGAAATCATACGCTATTACTGAATGCTTATTTTATAAATCTGTGATTAAATTAGAAGTCCATTCTTGATAAAACGTACGCTATTGTTGTATACAATCTATAAAAATTCTATCATTATATTCTTTGTATTATCACATACTAGTGAAAGGTCCTTGATTCAATAATCCATATATTTTATAAAATATTAATATTATTTTTGATTTGAGTTTCCTTATCAAGTATTGTTATAATATTTGTGTACTTCCTCGTCCGATTGCGCTGATAAAATTCTAAAGAATGAGATAGGAATGGAGAATAACAAGGAAATGATACAGGAATTTAGGAAAATGAACATTCAGATAGAATAATAACAAATATTTCATTTCAAAATCTAATTATTGTTATTGAAGTTGATCGTCTTTTTAGTTTTTAGGCCCGCCGCTCGTCTTTTTCTTAGGCCCGCCGCAAAGTAGACCCAAGCTAATCCACGAAAAGCAACCCACGCCGTGGGATGTTTTGTAAACCATTGCTAGGCTTCTCCAGACATCTGTGTAATACATGCAATGAATAATCCACTTGTCAGCTGATTGATTATGAATAATTCTATAGCAATGGTTTACAAAACATCCCACGGCGTGGGTTGCTTTTCGTGGATTAACGTGGGTCTATTTTGCGGCGGGCCATAGAATTCATAAACCAAAAAAACAGCATATTTTCGCACAGTATTTGCTATAATTTCGTACAGTATGTTTACTCTTTCAAGAAATCATCCGATTTGCCTTTTATCTTGCTATCAGTCCAGTATGATCGAAACTGTATATTATTTTTAATTTTTTAAGATGATTAATTAGTCACTCATTCTATGCTAAGTGGAATCTAGTGTTAGAAAGAACGGTTCAGATCAGATTCTTTTGAGATTAGATGGATGATTTACTGTATTTGGAGATAGGAGTAGATCTGATAGTAATTTCTCCTACTTTTTCAACTGTCAGCATACCTAATACAGTAACATCGATGCTTTCCATTCAACCAATGCTGACAGTTTCAAGTGAATAATAATCTCTCTCTCTCTCTCCTCTCTCTCTCTCTCTCTCTCTCTCTCTCTCTCTCTCTCTCTCTCTGTGATAGAAAACTTGAAGAACTTGATTTGCAGGGTGATAATAGACTAGTTGAAAACAGCAGGTAGGCCTACTTGAAAGTTGTGATAATAAATAATAAAATGATTTTTTATTGTCTATCAAAAGACAATTAATGTCAGTAGACAGTAGCCTGCTGTGTTAGGTTCAATAGAGTGTATCATTATGGAACATTACCCTATTGTTGACTTAATTCTTGTCTGTAGTTTAAAATTTAGTTTCAGGTCTGGTAGAGTGAGAAGTAAGAGGATGAAGAGGGGAGCTGATGAAGGATGATGAGGATGAGGAGGAGGAGGTGGTCGTGGAGGAGAAGGAGGTGGAGGAGTAGGAAGAAGAAGAAGAGGAATGAGGAGGAATGGGTAAGAATGTGGTAGAGGAGGTAGTAGTGAAAGTGAAGGAAGACGATGAGGTGGAGGAGTAGGGAGGGGTTGAGAAGGAGTACGAGGAGGTGAAGATGAAGAAAAAGAAGAAGAAGAAGAAGAAGAAGAAGAAGAAAGAAGAAGAAGAGAAGAAGAAGAAGAAGAAGAAGAAGAAGAAGAAGAAGAATGATGATTGACAATGGTTAATTGATACAACAAAGAGATAAAATAGTGATACCGTAGGTACCGTATTAGCCTACTATAATAACACAGTAGTGTCTCGCAGTTGTCTAGTCTAATCTCTATAGTTGCAAGTACATTATAAATGCAATACAATAATAAGCATTCTAATGTTCATTTTGTCTTCATTGTATTTTAAACTGGCACAGCTGTTGAGTGGAAGTGGATACCTATTATAGTTATCTGAGGAGATAATCCTAATACTCTTATTAATAAGTCTATTATTAAGCTAATAAGTTATTTAGACTATTAATTATTAAACTTATTAGAACTTACTATGTTTTTATTTGTATCTGCGTTTCGATTTCTAGTAAAACTTCGTCCCTGCGAAAATAAAACGCAGCATTTCCACAGAATACAATCATGTAAACAAACACAACACTTCTAGATAATAATTGCCGGCTTTTCAGTATTTACTTTCAAAGAGATAAACGTTTAAATAAAGGTTTTCCGAGAACGAAAAGACGAGACAAAAAAAATAGAAACCAAATCTCGCATCGTATTCCGGTCTAATTTATGTATGCGAGTGTGTGAATAGTCTAGTGTGAGATTAGTTCCCAATTGACAGCATTCCTTCCATAAATAACATCAATGTCTTTCATTCAATTTACTCTGACAGTCTAACTTGAATCTCAGTAAGGTTTTTCACAATTTATCACACAAATCATCTGTTACGTTCCCTATAATTAACATCGAAATGCTCTTCGTTTATCCAATTCTGACAGTTTAAAATGAATCTTGTAAGTAAAGTGTGTGTATTTTTTGTAGGTCTCCTTCCGTGGTGGTCCCAGGGGTCAAATTAGTTAACAATTGAGTTCAACTGCGATAAAGTTTTTCCAACATTTAATAGAAATTAGTTGTTTCTAATCGATTTTTGTTTTTTGTTCGAGTCTAATTAGTGACGTATCTGTATAGTAATCCGGAACACGCGCCAGTTTTGTGTTCTAATTTGAAGGCTGAATAAAGTCTGAACATTTCAGTGATAATTTGTAATTTTCGATCATTTTGAGTCGATTACATTTGTGTGGTTGTTTCATGGGGATTGTCTTGTATAAATCATTGACATTTTTCCTATAATATATCATTATATTATGCTTTTTACTTTATAATAGTAAAAATAAAAGGGTTACTACTAGTAATTATATAGAAAAAACTATCAAGTAGGCCTAACCCCATAGAAGAAATAAATAAAACTCAATATAATTTTATTTGCCATAGTACATTAGGCGAATTTTATACTTTTTTTACTGAGGTGATGGCCACATGAGCCAAGAAGAATAATGTTCTCTCTTCCGTGGCCCTTGGCTCGTGTGTGGGTAATGAGGCAGATGATAATTTTAATGGACCTACAGGTTTAAGTGGCTTCCGAACCATCAGAAAATGATTTTACAACTCAATGAATTTTATATAGTCACTATTTCTCTTTAGCTTTAAGTTAGATTTTAGTTTTTGACTTTTTCATGTACATTTTCATGTATGTTTTGGAAAGAAATAAATGATTGATTGATTCAGAGGAGTTTGCTCAAGCGGTCACCCTAAATTTCTTAGAGCAGAGGTTCCCAACCTTTTTTGTACCAGGCCCCCCTCTGGTTATTTGGAGACCCCTACGCCCCCCTACACATAGCTTTCCATTTTGCAATACACTATTGCCACGGTGCCGTACATACCAACTCCTACTTATACAAGTATGTGTCTGACAGTAACTGCTATGGAGGAGGACGGTTTTGAGAACCTTGAACTCTTGTATATTTTGTAGTTTGAAAACCTTCTTTGATAAAGTTTACAACTTTATTAAAACTTTACAAAAACAATTAAGAAAACTTAGAAAGACTTTATTTCATAGTTCTGAGGAAATTATGTTTGTAATAATTTTTTTTTCATTTGGGTGTCACGCCCCCCTGGACTTTCTCCACGCCCCTCCCCCCAGGGGAACCTGCCCCCGGTTGGGAGCTCCTGTCTTAGAAAATAGATAGAAAATTGATTCCATTCTTTCTCTATGTTAATATCTACTACCTACAATATGAAATGTATTTGTCTCGTACAGTCTTATCTCTCTCTTTAGAAACACTCATGTATTTTTCCAATAGATTTGGATTTTCAAGAGTGGACAGTAACATAAAATAAATATAGAAAAGATCAAAAAAGTTGGATAAGATGTAGCAGGTGGAAAGATTTTATTCGTGCATGTTAGTAGGCTAATTCATTTCGATTAGATAAAGTTTTATTAAATTATAAATGTCGGAAAATTAAATTGCAAGTGAATCAATCGTTTCGGATCTTATTTTTTAAGGGGATAATGTTGAAATATTATGGGAGATTTACCTTGTCTAATCGCTTTTTATAGTATCCTTAAAGCCGTGTCCACACTGAACAAATGTTCGACAAACAGTTTGTTGAAACAGTTTGGGCAAATTTTATTAAGTTTGGCAAACAATGTTTGTCCGTGGCCAGTGTGTACACGTCACCAAACAAAATATTTGTAAGTGGGGAGAACAGGTTTTATGTTTTACAGCTGTTTTACAGCTATCAACACTGAAAATGTTTGGAAAAATATCAATTTTTTGTTTGACAATGATTGTCCAATCTTTTTAGAATGTTTGTCCCTGAGCTCCTCAACAAACATGTTTGCCGAGCATGTATTTCAAACATTATTTTGTTCAGTGTGGACACGGCTTTATAGATGAATTAATATGAAATGCATTCCCCCCTTTCGTCCAGATCTAGATGTAATATCAAAGTCGTAATATTTGTCGTATAAAGTAATATGTAATATTTAATATTTAGTTATATGTAACTTTAAAGTAATAATATTAGACCCTCAATTGTTGGAATTGGGAATTAAAAAAATTAATATTTGTCGTAGAAAGTTTCTTCAATTTTGAAAAATATACAAGGAAACCCCTACAGAGCTACGCTCCAATATACTTGAAGATTTGTTGAAAAATACATCAGGGAAAACCCATACCATGACCTTAAAGTTCTATGAAAAATAGTCTACTGAGGAAATCCTAGACCTTGACCCTGGAAATTTTTGATATCCTTGAAATTCCGTTGAAAAATATACCAGGAGAAATTTGGACCTTAATCATGAGATTCTTGAATTTCCACAATGTCATATTTCACTTAACTATTAATGTTCCTCATCGATTTCACTATCCATGACGTACTGCAAGTTAATAATCCGTTTTGAACTATTTTCGACGAACTACAGTCTATTACTAGTTTTTAATAACTAATATTCAAAAATTAGAATGTATATATAGTGTCGTCGAAAATATGTAGTTCAAAACGGATTGTTAATATTCCTTGTTATGATAACAATATAGATGCTTCCCATTCAAAGCTGGCATTTTTAAGAGAATCTCTAAATAGCAACTTATTATGTCAGGAACAGAATACAGAATTTTTACCGTTGAATATTTAGGATTGTCATAATATGAAGTGAGATGGGGATCCATAATTGGAACAAGCTGAAGATTTTTTTTGGAAAACTGGTATTTGAGAGTATTTTTTACTTTGAAAGTAAAAAGTTATCACAAAAAGGCCCTCATCAGTTGTGTCAATGATTAAGTGACTGTGGGATTAGAAATGCTTCAATAGATGAAGGCTCAACTAACACTTACGCGACTCAGGTAGAGAAGAGACTCGACTCTAGTGGAGAGCATGTGTTTCCAAATGGTGACAGTCGCGGAGACTAGAGTCGACTGGTCTGAGTGTTTGGAAACACATGCTCTCGACTAGAGTCGAGTCTCTTCAGTCGCGTAAGTGTGATTTGAGCCTGAGATTTACGGAGCTCATCTATATAATATAATGAAGGAAATTTGCTCCTTCAATATGTAGCCGACCTCTAGACATACTCAAGGTACTTCACAAGAATTCCAACTAATTTTCTCTATTTTTTTAACAGATTTTCCATCTCAAAATGGATAGCTGGCTGATGTTTTTCTCAGCCGCTCTAGCAATCAGCTGTTTTCTACCTAATTCCCACGCACTCCCTCACGAGTTGGAACTAAGAAGGTGTGGAGAGGGCTTAGCCAATATGATGGCTTTAGTGTGCAAAGGCCGTGGCTACAACTCATTCTTCCCTGGTAAGTTGAAACTTTAATTTCAACATTCAATTAAAAGAAACACAAAATATAGATGAGAATTACTAAGATATTGCATTTATTCAAATGCTAATGAATTAATAATTATTATTTACAGAAAATCCAAATTAAATGCTGTAAATCATCCCAAAGACTTCTGCTACTACAAATATTTATTTATTTGTTTCATTGATTTACACAAGCAAAAAATCAAAACAATACTTGGGAGAGAAACAACAGAATTAATCCAAAACTATTTCTCCCCCGAACTTAGATAGTTGATGAGCAGATCTGAATAAGGTTATGGTATCACTTCTTATAATATTTCACAAAAGTTTACGGTCCAAATATTATAGAATCAATAGAAATTTGGAATAATTATATTGACAACAGGGTAAACAGCTAGATGGAAATTCGATGAGCGCTACTATTCAAAAATTATTTGTCGGTCCTTCTGCTACCACCCTTTAAATTACAGCATTTAATTTGGATTTTCGTTTTCTAATAATTTACCTACAAAATATATTTTATTTAAAATTGAATACATTCGCACTGAGTTGAAGATTACTTGGTATTTATTCATCTACTTATTGGATGAAGCAAACAAATTTAATATTTTGTAAAAGAAAAGTTTTTCTTTATTTACTTGAAAAGAAATATTCACTGTAATGAAAAAGAAAGGTTATTGTTCAGAACTCCTTCTATTTCTTCATTTTTGAAAATTTTGTGAATTGAAGAACTACAAGACTTGACCTATTTCGGACTATGTGTTATCTAAATTTGTGAGAGGAATAGCACAAGGTTACCTTATTTTTCCTCTCCCTATCATTTTGATAATGTACTCATTGTATAGATGAATGAATTAATAAATGAATTTTGTCTACAAAAATGTATTAAATTGATATATTTTTAATTTTATCATACATTTTTTATGAATGGATATAGATATAAACATAGTTGCTTACTTATGGATTAATAAGGCAACAAATTAATAAGTACGTGATTAATCCTATTTAAACAACTGCTAACTAATGATAGTTGCTTACAATCTTATGGCATCGCTTACATTGAGTTTCTAACGATGATTTCTTATTGCTTGATCTTATTTATATTTCTAATAACTTTTAATATTCATATTCATCTATTTATAACGTTTTCTTTCTTTTCTAACGACGATGATTCAATGCTATTTCATGATCTTACGGATAAATTTTATTAATTATCAATTTTTAATCTTTCTATTTATAAATATTGATGACGTTTTCTTCCTTCTCTATAGATATGAGATGAGAGCTTGGTAACTTACCTACAAGAATTGTTACTTTTATTGAGATTTTTTAAGAAAATCTTGGGTACTGTATTTTGAACTCGAGATGCTAAAAAATGTGAAAATGCACTTTTATCCTGTGATGGCCTTTTGGTTCTGCAGGTAGGAGGAAAAATTGTGCAGCTTTTTTCTCAAAATAATGCTTTTTTGATTTGCCGAACAACTAATCTGAAATGCATTTTGCATGAAGTTGCATTCAATAAAACGTTTTTTTCTAGTATAAATGGGTTTAGTAACGTATTAAATTTAATTCAATTCATTATTTGTCACAGGCTAGACAATAGTAAGCATTGACAATAGTCACGTACATTAAAAACATTAAAATTTTAACATTCATATACAAAGTTAGAGTGGATAATTTTAGAATTGTGAAAATATAAAATTTAAAAACTTATAAATAATAAATATTTCAGTTACAACTCATACTTTTAAAGAAACAGTCATCAATAGAATCTTGAAACAGTATCTTTAAACGGTTTTTGTTGAAACACACCAAGGTTTATAATTTTAAACCTCTCAATATTCAATGTAAACTGATTCTTTTAGCCCTTTTTATATGTTAAAGCAGAAGTTTCAACCCGAAAAAGCATCAAACAGCATGAAGGGGCATGAACCGTTTTATTTATTTATCTATCTCATGGACAAAGAAACAGACTACAGTCCAAAACTTCTTTTCATCCCAATTTCATAAAATAAATTGTCCAAATAAAGGTTATGTGTGACTTTCCAGTTCTTCACTAATTTCCACATTGAAACAAAACACAAACACTTGAAACAATTAATTTTGAATTTAGAAAGATTAAGATCCGAATTGATAACAAAATTCCTTCTACTTAGTATACTCAAAACTGTAAAATAAATATTAATTTGAAATATTTTCTTTCGAAAATTAAAACAATCTTCTCCACTAGAAGCACTATCAACTATAGATATTCTCACTGATTATTGCGCGAATTAATAGAAAATACAAAACAAATTATTGACTACAACAAATCTAATAAAACATTACAATATGAAAGCAGAATTAAGAATATTGCAAATAAATAGAATATACTTCTATATCCTTCTATGGAATATAACTTGAAAGTAGGCTGTAATCTGTAAAATAGAGATGAGTAGAAATCATCTTACAAGTATGGTGTATGGTCGGATCATACTATCGTATGGTCGGCATACTTTCAAATTACATATTAGTTTTTATGATTCTGCTAATCGACGTAGAATACAGTTTAGAGAAAAAATATTAACAAATAAATTAACAAATAAAGAAATAGAGAGAATAATAGCTCTCATATAGAGTATAGAGAAAAATTATTGATATTAACAAATAAAGGAATAGAGAGAATAATAGCTCTCATATAGAGTATAGAGAAAAATTATTGATAGCATTATTTGAAATTTATTATTTTTCTTATTGTTTTATTTCTCGAGGTATTTTATGCTTTTTTTCTCAGATTTTTGTTGTGTTTTCGATTATTACAAGTTATAGTCATCTCTATTGCTTGATATTGATTTATTTTCATTGTTATTGTCACTAGTTTCAACATTTTACCGACTTTCCGGCTGACGATCAAAAAGTATCAAGCCGTAAATGTGTGTTACAAATTTAATTGCATTGTATGAAAATACTGTTCAATAAAGCATTTTTTTCTTCTTCTTCTTCTTCTATAGAGTATAGAGAAAAATTATTGATATTAACAAATAAAGGAATAGAGAGAATAATAGCTCTCATATAGAGTATAGAGAAAAATTATTGATATTAACAAATAAAGGAATAGAGAGAATAATAGCTCTCATATAGAGTATAGAGAAAAATTATTGATATTAACCAATAAAGGAATAGAGAGAATAATAGCTCTCATATAGAGTATAGAGAAAAATTATTGATATTAACCAATAAAGGAATAGAGAGAATAATAGCTCTCATATAGAGTATAGAGAAAAATTATTGATATTAACCAATAAAGGAATAGAGAGAATAATAGCTCTCATATAGAGAAAATGACTCTCATGAGTCATGAGTTAATTATTTAACACAAACACGTGTTTTTCTACATTAATTATTTCCTCTATCAATGTTATTACATCAGTGTCATTTGTATCGTGAATAGAATGAAAAAAAATATATAAAGGGTACTGATTATTTCAAGAAAAGAATAGATCTTTTCCAAACTAGGTACTATTAACTGTTGATAGGCCTACTGTCCACAATCAACAAACTAATGGCTGCTGGGAATATAATAATCTTAAAATATTGGTAGATTTTTGTTTATATTTTTTGGTTTTGATTGATTTTTTTTCTAAACAGATCCTTCGTCCGGCCGAATTAGAAGAGGCATTGGTATCGTTGATGAATGCTGCCGCAGCTCCTGCAGTCTAAGTACAGTGCTGCAATATTGTGGACCTCTAACAAGCACTGAAGCGCCAACAGACACAGTAATAAAGTAAGTTCATTTAAATCGATTATTGAAATACTGTAATAGGAAATGATAGATAACATGGAATATAAACTATTATTGAAATTTCAGTGAATAATTGACATCTTAATTTATTCCAATTAAACTGGCTCTTAGTTTTATTTCTCTTTTTCTCACTCCCTTCCTCTTATTTAGTCACTTCCCTAAACATTTTAAACCTTGAACACTTTTTCTCTTGATTGCTTTTCGTTTATTTCTAAAATGTTCTTCCAAAAGTTCAGGCTAATTCTCATTTTTATCTTTATATTGTATTTCTTTCATAAATTTGTTTTCCACAAAGACTTATTCTCATTTTCATTCTTATACTGCCTTTCCTTCATTAATTTACTTCCATCAACTCTTTAAGCATTCTTTCTTGTATTCCTATTGATCTCGTTCCCATATTATTTCAAATGGGATTATTTAATTATTTATTCTAGGATTTTTTAAAATGTATTTCTTCAGGGCTACTCAATTTGTTAGTTGAAAAATGATACCACAGTACCCTTTTAAAAACTTTCTAATATGAAATGAAAAACAACAATTTTCGGATGTTTAGTCCATTTTCAAGTTTTTAAAATGAACTTTAGAAAATGTGAAGCAATTTTTTTAAAATCTGAAATCAATAATATTGATTGATATAAACCATATTTGATAATATAATGTTTTAACTTCAATTCATTGGGAAAAAATCGATAAATTGAGATTGGGAATTTCTTATGGTTAATGTTGCCGAATTCTGCGTTGGCTTTTTCAAGTTTTCTAGGTTTTTCTTCCCTATATTTTCATTTTTATCTCTTTAATTCCTTACTTTTTTTATTCATTCATAAGCATCAACTCTTCAAGCTTTCTTAATTTGTCTTAATTGCTTCCCCTCTATTTCTCATTTTTTTCTAAAATGTTCTTCCCTATCTCCTCACATACTCTCAGTTTCATTTCTGTACTTCCGTTCTTTCATTTATTCAGTTCCCTAAACTCTTTAAATTATAAACATTTTTCTAAGTTTTTCTTGATTCACAGTTTTATTTATATACTCCTTTTCTCTTATTTATTCACTTCCCTGAACATTTTAATCCTTGAACATTTTTTCTCTTGATTGCTTTCCATTTATTTCTAAAATGTTCTTTCATAAGTTCAGGCTAGTTCTCATTTTTATCTTTATACTGTGTTTCTCTTATAAATTTATGTTTTACAATAATTTCAGACTTGTTCTCATTTTCATTTCTATACTGCCTTTCCTTCATTAATTTACTTCCATCAACTTTTAACATTCTTTCTTGAATTCCTCTTCTCTTCATTCCCATTATTTCTCTTTTCTCATAAACGTAGTAAAGTATATCAATGTCTAACTCTCTTCAACTTATATCCAATCCTATTCTTTAACTCTGGTTTATTTAATTCTTATCTTTATTTTTAATTTCTTGTCTTTCGGGACTATTATTACACTTATTGCATTCTTTATTCTTTATTCATTCATACAATAAGTACATCATCAGAATGATAGGGAGAGAAAAAATAAGGTAACCTTGTATCACGTTGTATTATTGTACATTGTATTCAATTATAATATGTACATTTGTATTAAAACTTATGCTTGATGAAAGAATGTCTAACTTAAATCGGAATTTGTAAATTTAATAATAATTTCCTTATCTTTTCACAGGAAAAGGAGTGACAGCGACACGGATTGGGCAGTGGAAACCAACTCTGAAGGAGTTGAGATGTTGACCTATAAACCACGAACACTACAGACCGACAACGAAAAACTACCCAAAACCTACTACGGTGTCAAAGCCTCGGATCAAAGACAAACTTTCGAAGAAATTTCAAACTCTATCCAAAAACTGTCATCGTCTACACCTGCATCATCATCATCGTCGTCTTCATCATCTTCATCATCATCTTCATCATCATCATCATCGTCATCTTCATCGTCAGATGACTCATCAGTAGTAACTGAAAGTCAAGACAAATTAGTAACTGAAAGACAAGACAAATTCAACACCGGTTTGAATTTAAACTCCATATTCAAACTTTCACCAGTGACTGAAAAACACTCCAGTCACGAAAAAATCTCACCACACCAAAACTAACCCTGTGTTTAGTAGATTGAGAGTTAGTTCAAACGAAAATAGGTCGAAAGAGGACAGGCGAAGTTCTTCGAAAGAGGAGAAGAGAAATTCGTCAAAGGAGGACAGAAGGTTGGGTTCGAGGGAGAGAGTGAATAGTAGGTGTAATTCGATTAGGGGTTGCAGGGTGGCGGGTGGGGGAAGAAGCAGCGGGGAAGTGGGAGGAGGGGTTGATAGGAGAGATTTGGATGCAATTAGGCCGGTCAGTATTGATAGAGTGAGAGGAAGCGAGGAAAGGAGAGGGCACTCATCTAGCGAGCAGAATAGGATAAGGCATAGGAATCACAAGGTAGGCATAATTCAAATTTAAATATTATCTTCATTGTATCATTTATTCACAAATATTGTAGGTACCTATCACAAGGTGATTTCAATATAAATATTGTAAGCTTGATAGGACGCCTAAGGTAAACAGTTAATACAAAATTTAATGAAACGTTTTTGATATAATATTATTTACAATTAAGATTTCTGGTTGGAATAAACAATCAAAATTACTGATTAGAAGAAAACAATATCAAGGGCTACTCGTTTTGCTGCAATGAATCAATTTTTGTGTTAATGAAAAAAATAAAAGAAATCTCAACAAAAGAAAACACCTATCTTCTCGAAGATGGTATCCTGCTTGGCAATCATTAATATTTCGTTATTTCGCGACGTTAATTTATTATTTTAAAAAATAAAAATAACTGAACTAGTGAATCGGGTTCAGATCCTGTCTCATTTAATAATTCAATTCTCTTTAAACTGACCGAACTGCGACAGGAAAATTGTATTATAAAACAAAGCAATATCTATCCTCTTCACCAGATAAGCCGGACTTTTACTGACAGTTCTATCAAAACAATATCTGCCCCAAAAAAATAATTTTGGGGTATAAATAAACTATCAGTCAATGCCAAACATGAAAGTCATCTCGTAATATTAATGCCAAACATGAAAGTACAATAATAATATTCTTCTATCTATCGCACAAGCACACGTTTGTTATTAAAAATAGAGAGAAGCTACAGTCAATATCACGCAACAACAAATAAACGATCTTTCTGTCAATGACAGATGACTGTTCAATGAATTCAAACTTATAATTCTAAAATCCTGATCAATATGAGATAAATATATTATTATACATGTCCCATATGACCAGGTGACAATATTATCTCCATTCTATAACTTATTTATAAAAAATATTGAGCCGTATTGTTCCACTCTTCCTCATTCTCAATTTAAACTGATTTGAAAAGACTTTTGAAGTGAAAGCACTTTCATCACAAGGTAATTTTAATATGAATATTATCTTCATTCTATAATTTTTTTTATAAAATATTTAACTGTGTTGTGAATTCATTCTTTTCCACTATTAACATTAAACCTTGATTTAAAATCACTTACTTTTTAGTAGTGTTGACGTTTTGACCACCTGTTGAAACGTTATCTTCCCCAGTCTGAAGATGATCAACAATAGGTCAAAACTTCGCCATTGCTGAACACAAAGAGTTTCCACTTCAAGAGTGTTTTTGATTTGAAGTTTAAAATAATGAACTTTACCTATTGGTAATGAACAAAATAGGGATAAGAAAGAAAATCTGATTTAAAAAGAAAATGAAAAGTTGTGGTGGAAAAAAACACTGAGTCCAAGAAATGAATCATCATCACAGCGCCAAATCCCACACTGTCTTTATTTTCAGTAGCTCTACTCCTTATAAATAATAAAAAAGTATAGTGATGGGTTTGTCTAACTTTGCTGTATCATGGAAGCAAAACGGTTATACTCTATTATCATTTGTTGCTTCCAATAATGTTTTTAAATAAAGTGAAAAATGGATGAAATGATATTGAATTCGACAAATGAGAGTTGAAGTATTAATTTTCGAGTACTGGTACCAAAGAATAGAATAGAAAATAATACAGTACACAATTTATTATAAAAATTAATAGAATGTCAGCTGACTATACTTCTCAGTAAACTTGACCCTCTCAGTATGAGGGTTAATTTTATTCTTTTAGATGAAACTAAAAGGAGGTCTGATGGGTATGGAAAATTTCCAGGACAAAAGAAAATCCGAGAATTTTTTACCTGGAAATGTTTCATTGTTATGAACCTATGAACCTCTAATATAATTCATAATAAATTTCTTCAATGTTGTTTTCCATCATGAACTGCTTATTATTAAATCATTATTTCTAAAAGCAAAATGTGATTTAATAATAAATTTATCCTTGTATAGCCTACTTTGTACAATAAAGATTCAATTTTTGTATTTTCTGTCAAGTAGAATAATCTAGGTCCATATCATAATACAGTTCTATAGACAGCAATAGACTACTCATTTTTATTGCTCCTTCTTTGAAGTTTGTATATTCAATTTTCACCCTTTTTTCAACTAGAATCCTCTGTTTATCTTTTAAGTATCTAGGAGAGTGTTTTGTATCTAGGAGAGTATTTTGTATCTAGGAGAGTGTGTTATCAGCCGAAGCTATAGAATGGTGGAGCACCGTAACCTGAATATGAATGTGAAATCGATGAAAGATCACAAGAAAGACTTGTGAAAAAATTAAATATAGCTCTATAAACAGCATTGAACAGTGTTTCTCTCTTTTTTTAACAGATCTCATCACGAGAAAAGAAGTCATCCTCCGAAGATAAGCCGAAACAAAGCAAAGTGGGGACTGTGGCTCCATTTTGGGAAAAAGGCCTGGTACTTCCCAACTTCAAGACCTCCAGTTTCAACCTAAGATAATCGATTTTAAATCATTAAAACTATCCTAATTATCTTGCAATCAAGATAATTGGAACTTTAAGACACCAACTTAACTCCGTCAACGATCTCCATAGGAATTTAATAAGACTTTTAACAAATTAATTATTAATTAATTATTGTACTACAATAGACGAACAGTTAGTTCCAACTGTGATATATAAATGTAAATAGATTTTATGTTATTGAATTAGTTCTTGATCATTCGGATACTAGTTGATGAAGTAGCTATTGATGAAATACACTATTAGAACAATTTATTATATACTGTTAGGGAAACGAATACCGTACTAGGATAAATGATTCAATGTGAGGGAGTGCGAATTTTAACTATAAAAACATTGACTAATTTTAAAATTATAATTTAAACTTTAGAAACAAATTGACATAATTGAATAGGACAACATTATAGAAATTCCATAGATGAACGGATATAATTGAATCAGAAAAAAGTATAAAGGACTGTACTTAGCGGGGACTAGAACTAATCATTGTAGCGTTAATATTATAATCGTTTTTTATATTTATAAATAAACCCCAAAAACCGTCGATGAATATTAAAATTGTTATTTTAGAAAAATGATGTTTGTTGAAAAATATTATATGAATGAATTTTATATACCGTATTTAAACTTAAACATAAGGAATTGATACTGAGTCATGAATACTACATTCTTGTTTAAATAAAAATATAAATCTCAGTACACTTTTAAATTATTTTAATTAGTATCAGACATTAATGTCTGAAACACGTTGTGAAAAAATAATTTAAAAGGCTACTGAGATTTATATTAAAAGTAACCATAAAGAAAAAGACAATAAATTCTTGTAGTATATGGGCACTACATGGAAAAATGATACTTTTTGAAAAATCTAACAAAATCATGATTTGATCGACATTTTTTCGAAAGATTTGTATGATATGAAATAGTCTTGAGTTGTTACATCCATGTAAGCAAAGTCAAGGTAGATATATAGCAAATCGTAATCATAGATCTATACTCTTCGAACTAGCATTCTTTAAAATAAAATTCTGACTCCCCAAAGAGTGATTTTTACTGAAAAATTTGAATTGAGATTTGATGATGATTGAAAAATTTTTGTTGAAATTTGATGTTTGAAAACTTGGACGATAGGTACCCTCAAAAGTGGCCTCAAATATTGTAACAAATCTATTTTTTTATCAAAAGTGATTCGAATTGTTACGCGTTTTCTCATTCTAGATTGCTCCTTGATCAGCTGATGAAACTCAGCATTGCATTGTGAAATCGAACGATAATTTATTATTTTTATGAACTTTGTTCTTGAAACGAATTTATAAATTTTTCCACCAATCATTGAATGTTCTATTTGATTGAATGGCATTGAGAGAAGACTTAATTAGAGATATTTGAAAACTTGATAGATAAGTGTGATGATATTGAATCATCATATGACTAGTGTTTTTCTTCTTATGTTTCTGTTATCAGATGTTGAACTATTTATTCTAATTTTGAATCTGTTATGAATTCATTACTGATCAATAAAGCCTAGAATGCAGAGGTTTTTCATTACAATTTATTGATCAGTAATCTAAAATCATCAAATCAATTCAAATACGAGTCAATCAATTTCTATTCTCTATTTTACAATTTCTATTCAACAACAAATGTATAATCTTCAAATCTTTTCTGGAAACAAAAACTGAAAATTCGCGTTACGATGGACAAATTTTTGAAACCAGACAAGTTTGATGGTGATCCGAATTCTCCAACAGCTCTACAAGAATGGAACTTCTGGCTAAAGACTTTTGAGAATTTCATCGCATCTTTTGACGAAGAAGACATCGATGATGAAAGTAAGTTGCGGTTGCTTACCAACTTTCTATCTCATTCTGTTTATCAAACAATTGCCGACAAAAATTCATATACTTCGGCTATTGACGCACTAAAATCTGCATATGTAAAACCAATAAATGAAATATTCGCTAGACATAATTGGCAACTAGAAAACAGTCTTCAGATGAGACAATTGACCAATATAACCAAGCTTTACAACAACTGAGTAAGAATTGTGGGTTTGCAGATGTTGATTCTGAAACTCATAGGAAAACATACATTCGTGATTCATTTATCCGGGGCCTTAGCTCTCATCAGATAAGACTGAGACTTTTGGAGTTTGACAAGCTAACTCTTGATGAAGCTATTGAAAAAGCACGTGCCTTGGAATCTGCCAGAAATCAATCAGCTTCTTACTCTTCTGAAATAACACTTAATGCTACTTCAAATAATTCTTCAGAAAATTCATGTAAAGAAACAAATTTGTCAGCTGTAAAAACTGGAAGCTCAAGTTTTCAAAAATGTTATTTTTGTGGTCGTCAGCGACATAAAACACGTCAGCAGTGCCCTGCACTAAATGACTCATGCGAAAAATGCCAGAAAATAGGTCATTGGAAAAATGTCTGCAAATCTACTAAAACTTCTTCATCTTCGGCGCTTATTGCAGCCTCTACTGTTCTTGAAAATGCTACAGTACAAGCTCAGGTAAACAACATTCCTACTTCTGCTTTGATAGATACAGGAAGCTCTGAGACATTTATTTCACACTGTTTTGCTAAAAATGTGGACTTGAAATGTACCCTACAACTGGTGCAGTGTCCATGGCTTCAACATCACTAAGAAAGAACATTTCCTTTTATTGTAGCTCATTTAGAATTTTCAGGTCAACATTACCCCAAAACAAAATCAGTGTATTGCCTGATTTGTGTGCTAATGTTATTGTAGGACATGACTTACTTAATCAACACTCTGAACTTAGAGTTTCATTTGGAGGAACTAAACCCCCATTGACTATCAATTATCTGGCTCCAGCAAAGATAGAACCTCCACCACTTTTTGAGTTTTTAACTAAAGACATTAAACCTATAATTACTAAATCCCGAAAGCATTCTCTTGAAGACACTAGTTTCATGGAGAAAGAAATTGAGAAACTGCTAGCTGATGGAATTATTGAAGAAAGCAGGTCTCCCTGGAGAGCTCAAGCATTTGTAGTGAAGAACGAAAATCACAAAAAGCGAATGGTAATAGACTATTCTCAAACTATTAACCGATAACACATCTTGACGCATATCCCCTCCCTAGTCTTGAAGATATTGTTTCTAAGGTCTCAAAAAACTGTATTCACCACTATTGACTTGAAAAGCGCTTACCACCAGGTACCCCTACGAGAAAAAGATCGACCTTTCACTGCATTTGAGGCATGTGGCCGTTTGTATCAATTTCGAAGGCTTGCTTTTGGTCTGACAGATGGTGTACCCACTTTTCAGCGAGTCATTGATAATGTTATTAATAATGAAAAACTTGAAAAAAGTATGCATACCTGGATGATGTGACAATATGTGGTAAGAATCAGAAGGAACATGATTTGAATCTCAAAAAATTCTTAGATGCAGTACAAAAATATAATTTTACAATCAATACAGAAAAAAGCAAATATTCACTTACTTCAATAAGCTTGCTTGGCTATAAAATTGAAAATGGGACAATTTCTCCTGACCCTGAACGTCTGAAACCATTGCTCAATCTTCCACCCCCAGATAATAGAAAGGCTCTTGAGCGAACAATTGGATGTTTGCACACTATTCCAAATGGATATCCAATTATTCAGATAAAGCTAAACGGCTTCTTACAGCAAAGACCTTTCCTTGACTTCTGAAGCTATAGCTGACTTCAATCAACTCAAAACTGAGATTTCTAAGGCAGTAGTTAGTACAATTGACGACTTTGAACCTTTTGTGGTTGAAACAGATGCATCTGATTTTTCAATTTCAGCTGTCCTATCACAGTGTGGACGTCCAGTAGCATTCTTTTCTCAGAAGCTGAATGATAGTGAGCGTAAACATTCATCCATTGAAAAAGAGGCTTTTGCTATTGTGTGTGCTCTTAAAAAGTGGAGACATTTCTTACTTGGAAGATTCTTCAAAATTATCACTGACCAGCGCTCTGTATCATTCATGTTTGATATGACTCATCAAAATAAAATAAAAAATGAAAAATACAATGATGGCGATTGGAGATGTCATGCTACAATTACGAAATAATTTACAGACCAGGAAAGGACAACCAAGTAGCAGATGCACTTTCCAGAGTGTGTAATGCAACTCAACCGATAAATTACACTCCTACACTGTGACCTGTGTCACCCTGGAGTGACCAGAATGATTCATTGGTTAAGAACTCATAATTTACCCTATTCAGTTGAGGATGTCAGAAAATGACTTCTTCATGTCAAACATGTAATGCCATAAAACCTCAATTTTTCAAGAAATTGAAATCTACTCTCATAAAGGCGACACATCCATTTGAAAGATTAAGCATGGACTTCAAGGGTCCTCTTCCATCAAAAACTAAAAACAAATATTTGTTGACAATAATTGATGAGTACTCTAGGTTTCCGTTTGCATACCCTTGTCCGAATATGAATTCATCAACTGTAATTCAGTGCCTTGTGAACTTGTTTACCACCTTTGGTTTACCTTCTTATGTACATACTGACAATGGAACCTCTTTCAAATCCAGAGAGCTGCAGGAATTCCTTCATAATCGAGGAGAGTGTGTTATCAGCCGAAGCTATAGAATGGTGGAGCACCGTAACCTGAATATGAATGTGAAATCGATGAAAGATCACCAGAAAGACTTGTGAAAAATTAAATATAGCTCTATAAACAGCATTGAACAGTGTTTCTCTCTTTTTTGAACAGATCTCATCACGAGAGAAGAAGTCTTCCTCCGAAGATAAGCCGAAACAAAGCAAAGTGGGGACTGTGGCTCCATTTTGGGAAAAAGGCCTGGTACTTCCCAACTTCAAGACCTCCAGTTTCAACCTAAGATAATCAATTTTAAATCATTAAAACTATCCTAATTATCTTGCAATCAAGATAATTGGAACTTTAAGACACCAACTTAACTCCATCAACGATCTCCATAGGAATTTAATAAGACTTTTAACAAATTAATTATTAATTAATTATTGTACTACAATAGACGAACAGTTAGTTCCAACTGTGATATATAATGTAAATAGATTTTATGTTATTGAATTAGTTCTTGATCATTCGGATACTAGTTGATGAAGTAGCTATTGATGAAATACACTATTAGAACAATTTATTATATACTGTTAGGGAAACGAATACCGTACTAGGATAAATGATTCAATGTGAGGGAGTGCGAATTTTAACTATAAAAACATTGACTAATTTTAAAATTATAATTTAAACTTTAGAAACAAATTGACATAATTGAATAGGACAACATTATAGAAATTCCATAGATGAACGGATATAATTGAATCAGAAAAAAGTATAAAGGACTGTACTTAGCGGGGACTAGAACTAATCATTGTAGCGTTAATATTATAATCGTTTTTTATATTTGTAAATAAACCCCAAAAAACCGTCGATGAATATTAAAATTGTTATTTTAGAAAAATGATGTTTGTTGAAAAATATTATATGAATGAATTTTATATACCGTATTTAAACTTAAACATAAGGAATTGATACTGAGTCATGAATACTACATTCTTGTTTAAATAAAAATATAAATCTCAGTACACTTTTAAATTATTTTAATTAGTATCAGACATTAATGTCTGAAACACGTTGTGAAAAAATAATTTAAAAGGGTACTGAGATTTATATTAAAAGTAACCATAAAGAAAAAGACAATAAATTCTTGTAGTATATGGGCACTACATGGAAAAATGATACTTTTTGAAAAATCTAACAAAATCATGATTTGATCGACATTTTTTCGAAAGATTTGTATGATATGAAATAGTCTTGAGTTGTTACATCCATGTAAGCAAAGTCAAGGTAGATATATAGCAAATCGTAATTATAGATCTATACTCTTCGAACTAGCATTCTTTAAAATAAAATTCTGACTTCCAAAGAATGATTTATACTGAAGAATTTGAATTGAGATTTGATGATGATTGAAAAAGCTTGTTGAAATTTGTGTTTGAAAACCTGGACGATAGGTACCCTCAAAAGTGGCCTCAAATATTGTAACAAATCTATTTTTTTATCAAAAGTGATTCGAATATTCACGCGTTTTCTCATTCTAGATTGCTCCTTGATCAGCTGATGAAACTCAGCATTGCATTGTGAAATCGAACGATAATTTATTATTTTTATGAACTTTGTTCTTGAAACGAATTTATAAATTTTTCCACCAATCATTGAATGTTCTATTTGATTGAATGGCATTGAGAGAAGACTTAATTAGAGATATTTGAAAACTTGATAGATAAGTTATTGTAGATTCACTATAAAATTTATGACATACAGCACAACTGTTAACTACTGTACCAATAAATTGTATCAAGCATTGTTAATAACTGCATCAATATTATGAAATTGTAACTATGATTATTTTCTGAGGACTGAATAATTGAGGACTGCATGCTTTGATGAGCCAATCAGAACGATTCTATATTAGTTTTTTTATAATAATTCTGATTGTTTATGTAAGACAATCAATGCGTGATTAACTAAGGAAGTTCTTCTCAAATCGTTCAAAGTAAACAAGATTTATAAGAGAATTATTGAAAAATGTGCTATATATTGAACAAATCTTAAAAATAAAAACATTGTATGTACTACCTATCAAAGTGTACGGTACTTTGATCTGAATATATTTGATTTTATTATTTGAATATGTATAATGAAACAATTAGCATGGTCAAAGTTACATTGAGTTCTTTTTATTAATTTATCAAAATTTGGGAATGGAATAGATTTGGGCCAAGCTTGCTGTTCCTTCCTAATCATGTTTATATGATTTGTGATTCTGTCCACGAATAAATAAATAAATATTCTACCTGCCATATTTTATATTTTTAAAGCCACTACATCATTTTTTTTAATAGTTCTATTATTTATTATTCAGCGTGTGGCAGCAGATACACAACACATAGAACTCACGAGTCTCAAATGTCTACATAAACACTGTATATTTTCAATTCCTTTGAGATGTTGTGTAGTTTTCGGTCAGGAGAACATAAGTTTGTCTGACCGCCATCATTTGCTAGTCCATTCAGCGTTATCCAATGTGCACCATGGAGGCGAACTAGCGTTACACATAAGTAAAAAATCTGATTGCTGGAACAATTTTGAGGTTAAAGAAGGTTGAAACTCAATTTTCAAAGGAAAAAAAACATTTTCAAATTTATCTTCACCAAATCTCAAATGTCCAATATTACTTCAAATAGTTCTATCATAAGGAAAAACCAGAAATCATACTTTAGCCAAATTATGCAATTTTATGTTATTACAACACGCAGTTGACTACTATGAAATAATTAACGGGGTTTATAATTATAATTTTTATCATAATCTCAAGTATCATCCCACTTAAATATTGCTTGAATGCACAGTCTCACAAAAACATCTATACAGCATGTTCTGCTAAATTGTGAATTTTTCAAGTTTATCATATTTTTATAGCATGCTGGTTGAAAACTCAGCTTTTTACAATTTTTGTACATACTCATAACATTAAAATTTATCAAGTAAAACTTAATTACTGTACATAATTTTTTTGTGAACTGCTTGGATATTCATTTCTAAATAATTTTAAATACATTTATTATAGTAGGGTAAGTTACGATTTTATCGAAAATACTTTTCTGATTTCTCTTATTTAGAAATTGATTTATATGAGCACGCTTTTACTCTGATATCATATAGTCTTCAAATTTATGAGAAAACACAGAAAAGTCTCTAGTAATTACTGTTGGAAGAGCAACTCAATATAAGTTTGACCTTCTTATCTAGGATCGGTTATTTTTTTCTCTTCATATCAAGTTTTTCAAATTTTGTCTCGGACTAATGATCAGGAACTTTCTGTTTGTAATATTTGAAATATTTGTGGAAAAATACTGATTTTTATTAAAACGGTTCATGCAACTAAATCAAATAAGCCACATCTTCAAGTATGAGTAAAAATCTTCATATCCTATTTTTTCATTCCCAATCATTTTATAATGATGTATTTTATCTTAGTTGAATTAATATTTTTTTCATTCATTTGGTGGAATAGGAAAAAACCATATTATAGGATTGTCCTTTTTATACCAAGACATGTATTTCATGATCAAGAACATTATATATAGCCTACGTAATTTTATAACATAGAAAGTATTGAAAAAAATAAAAAATCCTATCATTTACCATTGCTTGTACATACAATGGCCGACTTTTATAATTTATGCTTTAATTTAAGTTTTTAATTGATTTGTTCTATTTTGTTTATTTTACTACAGCGTAGATTATTATCAAGTAGAAATGGATAGAACAAATCAATAAAATGCAATTAGAATTTATTAATAATTTAGTGATTCAAATGAAGTTCCATTGGAACATAACATAAATATTTTAAAGAAAAAAACGAATAGTAGAAGGTTATATTAACTTTCCACTCGAAAAATAAAAACTTAGCCTACTTTGAAACTGAGATTAAACATAGAAAATTGTATTAATTATTGTTAAAAAACAATATTTTGGAGGAAATATGTTTTATACCGTAATCATAGAAAGTCAAGCTCTTTTTGATGCAAATTTAAAAATTTTAAAGCAATTTTAATGCTTTAGAGAAGAAACTTATCTCAATTTTCAACATGCTCTATTCAAGATTAGTGTTTTTCAATCTCTAGATTCAATGAAAACCATACATTTTCTTGAGAATATTATTGTAAAGCATTAAAAAAGTAAAACTATTGTATCATTTTTACAAATCAATTAAAAATCGAGCTTAGGAGTGTAAAATTTGTTTTGGCTAGATATAATGTAGGAATCTTGTATAAATTGAATTTGGCTCCAAGTGTTTGAAATCTTGAAGATTCCTATGTAACTTTGTTTGTTATCTATGAATTGTATTTTTTGATAAAATATAATTTTGTTGTTATCAAAATGCTGTGATTTATTTCAATGTATTAGTTTTTCTCCTCAGAAACTGTTAACATGATCATTTTCTATTGAACTTTTTTCTTAAGCTGTATTTACACTAGAGTTATCAACAAAATGTTTATTTTTCCGTCATTTTAGATTCTATTAGATTAAACGGAACTTATAACACATATGCACATCATGTGTATGCTAAGTTATGTTCAATCTAATAGAATCTATAAGGACGGAAAAATAAACATTTTGTTGACAACTTTGGTGTAAACGCAGCTAAAGATACTGTAATTTTCTTTTTTTAAATTTAAATATTATTTAGGGCCGTTTGCACAGTCGATGCTTAGGCCGGTTACAGAGCTCGACCGGCGTACGTCAGTCGCGCTTGTCTTTTCCATAGAAATTCCATGTATCCGTACAGAGCAGGACTGACGGCACGCATGCGCACGATCAGGACCATGCGTTTTATACCGCGTACGAGGACCATCGGTCAAGCTCGTGCGCATCCGTTCCATCGGTCGACTGACGCGCTATTGAAACAAATAGAAGCTTTCAGAGCTGTACTGATTAGAAACCCGATCGCAACATAACCAATGTGCTGACACCTCTGCCCGACAATCAGATGATATTGAATTGAATAGCATAATGAGTGAATTCAATTAATAATGTCATATTTGAATTCAGAGTTTTTCTATACATTTCTTCAATCATTTCTAAATTTTTATTTAAAAAAATAATATATTATTACTATTATCTACTACATTTGATTCGTAGCTTAAAGTGACTGCAAGTATTCCCAATGGTGATACAAGCTCGAAATAACTCATCAAAATTTCTGATGGACATTCTGAGGTACCTAGTTGAAAAATGTATCTTCTTCCCAAGCAATGATGTATATACAGTAATGGTACTAAATTCCCTTTGAAATGCTCTTTGGGCGACCATCGGGTGAACTTGATATCTACGTCTTTTAATCTTTCGTTTACGAAGATAATAAGCTGCAATAAAAATCTGCAAAGGCGTCCATTTTGTGTCAGAAAAACTGATGTCAGGATGGTGCATACGCACTGACGGTCGGTCGAGCTCTGAATGTGTAAAACTGATTCATCGATGCGTACGGTCAGGATGGTACATACGCACTGACGGTCGGTCGAGCTCTGTAACCGGGCCTGAAACTGGATTTAATCAGTTGGTGGCTTAAACTCAAAATGAACCCTATCATATCAAACGAGACTTGATATGGATTTAATCCAATTTAAAATGATATTTAGTTTTAACTGACACTGTGCAAACGGCACTAAGGCTGGTCACACACCGATTATTCAAGACAAGACAAATCACGTTTAGTCACAATACTTCACATAGTTGCTTATGGAGTCATGTCTAATTGCAATGACTAATCAGTGTTTGTTGCGTCATAAGCAGCAATGTGAAGTATTGTGACTAAACGTGACTAGTCTTGTCTTGACTAATCGGTGTGTGACCAGCCTAAGAGAGTACATACTTACTTCATTACTCATTTATCTATTCAGTGTGATTACTTCTTATGTATAACGTAATACGAAATGAGAGGAATCAATTTAAAAAAGAAAAAAAATAGTTCAACACAATTTATTACGCTAATATAACTTACTGCCTATAGTGAGATACACTTTAAACTGTCAGTATTGGTTGAATGGGAAGCAGTATGATGCCGTCTATAAGGAATTCTGACAGTTTCAAGTGAATCACACTATAGATGAGTGTTCCACCTGGTCGCACAAACGTCTGTTGAGTTTTAATCTTGGTTAACTGCTACGAAAACCAATCAGAAAAGCCGTCTTCTCAGTGAAAACTCCGATTGGTTCTCTTGGAATTTAATCATGATTAAAAGTTAACAGGATTTTGTGCGATCGGGCCTTAGAAACAAAACCTTTGATTGGTATTTGAAATTGATAACATCAATAACTTCACTTTTTATTATTTTCTTCTTTTTTTGTGTTACTGTATGTATTATAAATTTTTGACAATTCCTATACTCTGTTTAGTCTCTGGTAAGCTTTAAAAAACAAACAAACTATATGAAAATATATGTGTCTAATTTTTGTCTTCAAATTTTTAATTTATTTCAATTAATTTAATCGAATTTCGGATTGATTATTGTTTTTCGGCTTTATATCAACATTGTGAAATTCAAAATCAATTTTATATCTGTGTTATCTTCCTCGGATGGTGCGGAAACTTTGGCAGAAATCAAAATTTGAACTTAACCTAATTGTTTGGACTATTTTTAATATGTGAAAATCCAGGAACTGAAGAAGTTTTGGGCAATTGCCTGTTTTTTCTTTCCTAATTATAGTATGTGTATCACCTTGAATAAATAATAATAATAAATAAAACTGCAATTCGTAATTTTGTGAAAGCTTGTGTGGATGCTTTAGATAGTAGAGAAAAGGGATGCTTTAGATAGTAGAGAAAAGGTAATGGGGTGCTGGTATGATATGAGTAGAGCATTCGACACGATATCCCATGACATATTGTTATATAAGTTGAAATACTATGGCTTTGATCGGTTTACTTTACAACTTTTTAAAGAATATTTGTCAGGGAGGTACCAATCGGTTTATTTAACGGGTCCTTTTCAGCATATCTGCCTCTCAAATCAGGGGTACCTCAGGGATCAATATTAGGACCCACACTGTTTATAATATATGTTAATGACTTACCATTAGCGATAGGAGACGATAGAGTGAATACATACATGTATGCTGATGACTTAGCAATTCAGGTAAACAATGAATGTTTAAATTTAGTTGAACGTTCTATAAATGATGCAAATACTATTATAGATGACTGGACAGCAGCCAACTCACTTAGTCTGAACAGCAACAAAACCCAAACGATGAATTTTTCCTTGGCTAATTATTCAGGAAATGAGGAGGTGAAGTTTTTGGATGTGACGTTGGAGGCAAACATGAAATGGGGCACACACATTGAAAATATCAGTTAAAAAGTTGCTAGAGGTGTATTTCTCATCAGGAAATTTAGACCTTTTGTCAATGTTGATGTATTGCTGTCAATTTACTATGCACACATTCAAAGTCATTTGTCATATGGCATAGTGGTTTGGGGACACACGTCTGAAATGGAAAAGCTCATGATTTTACAAAAAAAGAGCTGTAAGAGCTATTTTTAATGTCCACTGTAGAACTCATTGTAAACCTTTGATCAGAGAGCTACAAATACTGACGGTACCATCTCTTTATATTCTTGAGTGTCTGTTGTATGTAAAAAGTATGCATGAAATGCAGACAAATAATTACATTCACAATTATGGAACACGCCAGAACACATTGTTGCATAGAAGTCAATGTAACTTACAACTAACTCTGAACAGTTTTCATGAATTTGGTAAGAAAATTATAACTTGTTGCCAACGGACGTCAGAGCATTAAATATGAGCAGTTTTGAAGAATGCATGAATGATATGTTGTGTAAGCTTTGTGTCTACAGTGTTAAAGAGTTTGTAGAATGTTTGACACTAACTTATAATGCATCTATAGACATATAGAATATTATTGTTGTTGTCCTGTTTCTATTATTGTTGATTTGTTATTATTATTATTATCATTATTATTGTTAGTGTGTAAAAAACTTTACCCTACTTATTCATGTATTAATTGATGAATGAAGAATGTTATAAATTGTAAATGTACCTGACCTTGTTATACAATTTGTTTTGTAATGATAATAAACAATATTTTGATTTAGTTTGATTTGATATGATACTAACAGGTAACCCGTGCTCCGCAAGGGTCTATTTTAAAACTTGACGTAATGAAATCTTAAAGAATTAAAAATAGGCCTATAACCATCCTCGGTTAATTAAGAATCTATATGAAAAATTCCAAGTTCATCAGTCTAGTAGTTCAGACGTGATGATGCGTCAAACATAATTTTCCTATCCCGTACGTGTATAAGCCAGTTCTTTACTTAATTATAGTGTAGATATTACTCATAATAATGAATTCATCAGAGTCAGGAGTATCCTTTGGAGCTACAGCTGCATTCAGCAGGTTATAAAGATTTCATCTCCACAAGATAAGATGTCCGGTTGCACAAAAGCTTGCTAAATTTGAATCGTGATTAAATACCACGAGAACCAATCGAAGAAGCCTTCTTTTCAAAAAAGCCAGACTTTAACATTTTCAGATCGAAATTCGAACTCATAGCATTTAATCATGATTAGATTAAACCATCTTCTGTGCAACCAGGCCAGAGAATATTTGATCTGCATCTAATCATGGATTGGTAGAATGGAAATAAAGACAATCGATTGAATAATAATATATTTTTTATTTATAAGCCAAAGAATAATACACTATGTAGTTATGATGATTATTGCAAATAGTATATATAATCGGTCGCTAGTATCAACGACAGTCAAAATTACTTGAATAATGTCAATCAAGATTTCTACAAAACCAACAAATAATTTGTCTTGAATTATCCTCGATGATTAATTTCGAGAATAATTGACATTTGTGCAACCGGTTGTCAATCTGTATTTAAATAATGCATCCAACAAGAAATCTTTGAAATAAAAATTCAAATAATAGAAGAAGTTGTGAGAACATTATATAGCATCTGCGATAATAAGCAACAGCGAATGTATTTATATTTTATTTGACCAAATCAGTAGAAATTAGCTCTGTTTTGAGCCATCTCCAAATCTGTATGTAGACACAAGCTGGATTCCCACATATCAGTGCTCAGTGAAAATATTATTCCCATTAGTTATAATGGGAACATTCCCATTAGCTGAGTGGGAATAGTGATATTAAAACTCATAAGAATAATATATTCACTGAGCACTGATGTGGGAATCCATCCTTATGCGCCATGAAGCACTACCTCCGTAAACAAAGCAAAGTGCATTCTTGTGACGTCAGCGAAGGTAGGGCTCCTACACCAATAAAAACACTAGCTTATATAGATCAGCTGAAAACAACGAATTTGTATTGGTGTAGGAGCCCTACCTGTGCTGACGTCACACGAATGCACTACTGCTTTGTTTATGGAGGTAGTGCATGAACAAACGCCGTACGGTTTTCATCAACTGATGCTATGCTAATAATTGAGTGAGATTTAAAGGTGCGTAAAGACTTTCGCTTTGCTCCGCAACCGAACGTCACTCGAGCAGAGCGATTGATGATCGACCGGGGAGCAAGAGTCGAACGCGAGATGAGCTAACATCTCCCGTAACGTTCATGATCA
The DNA here is from genome assembly GCF_014356525.2 of Nilaparvata lugens. Lineage (NCBI taxonomy): Eukaryota > Metazoa > Arthropoda > Insecta > Hemiptera > Delphacidae > Nilaparvata > Nilaparvata lugens. The sequence goes on from NC_052515.1 coordinate 9,656,429, forward strand.
GTGCGAGTGCAGAGCAGGGGCGGAGCGATTACGGAGCGATGGTGGAGCGTGCGCGGGGCAGGTTGGAGGCGCGGTTATCTGTACGCATCTTAAGATTCAAGTCGACGGTTTTGCATTTCTTTTTATGTATATATGTTTTATGTGTGTATGTTTGTTCCTCATTTACGGCAAAACGCGGCATTAGATTTTCATGAAATTTGACAGGAATGTCCTTTTTTTTATTGCGCGTCAATGTATATTCGTATGGCTTTAGTATTGGCATATTTTAGTACGTGCCCATCCGATAACACGGGAGTAATCTGGTTAAAAAAACTTTTGGTTTGAACCCGGGATCTCTATGCTGTTACTGTTACGCAAGCACTCTATCCACTAGAACACGGATCACTCATGTCTTGAGTGAAATTAGCTTTCGATGATAGTTGTTTACAGCAGATGATTGGTATTGCCGATTCGTCAACACAATCAGCCAAATCAGCCAGCCGTTTCCACACCGACACGACTCGAAAGGACAGAATTTACTCTGATGGACAGTATTCGAGGAGACTGTGGTTTATAAGTGCATGAGGACTACTGTTCACAGAACTAATAGTGTATTTATATGCTGAATACACTTATGAAATAAGCATATCTTCAGCTGATGAAAATCGTATGGCGTGTTTTCGTGGCGTATAAGCATAGAGAAACAATAGCGTGAGTAGATATCCCATGATATAGAGCGTTTATGTCGCAACCTTTACTGTTATCTCAAGCCGATTACTGTTGACTATTGTCGAATTTTACTGTTTTGTTGGGGTGAGAGTGTATGAACGGCACAGTATGAGAGACTACCAGTGTCACACAGCTTCAAGGGAAAGAATTACATGAGCACATGGGCTTGAAACAGTAAACGTTGCGACATATACGCCTTATACCATGGGATATCTAGTTATGCTATTGTTTCTCTATGGTATAAGTCTGTACAGAGCTTTAAATCCAGCTATTATTTTATGATGCATACAACATCGAGTAACTACCAATAAACAATTTACTCAACTTTCTCTAGTAAGGGTCAGTTTCCGAGCTTAGGATTTAGCCAAGTTCTAGACTTTAAACAGCTGGAGTCAGAAAATTTGCTTTCCGAAACGGGGCATGGTCGTAGTTTTTATGATAATCTTCATTTTCTCATTTAATAACTAACAAACCTTTATAACTAAAATTACTAATTACATTTTTTATACATGTTCTAGAAAAGAATATTATGATCACCCCGACACATATTATTATAGTGGGGTATCATAATTAGAACTAAGTTTAGTATTAGCAATTTTGTATGTATAATATAACAATTATGTATAAATGTTTTGTCAATAAACTCCTCTGGTTGCAATTCATTGGCAACCAGAGAAATTATTATTATTATTTCTATAATTGGAAACGTTTTACCTTGACGAAATGAAACATTACAAAGTAATTCAAAATATCTGAAACTTTACACTATTTTCTCTTTCTTTTATTTTGTGTTCAACTTTCTAGTTTTTCGAAATTTAATTTAAACGTGGGCTACGACTATGCCCCGTCTCGGAAAGTCAATTTTCTGACTCCAGCTATTCAAAGTCTAGAACTTAGCTAAATCCCGAGCTCGGAAACCGGTCCTAAATAAATCAATCTACATCATTTATAATAAATCAAAGTATATTAAAGAAGAAAATTGAATATTTCTCGATATTTATCTCCCCTTCACAAGTAATTTGAAAATTCCTCAACATCCATCCATATCGGAACCATTCTACTAAGACTTGTCATACAACACTGATGCCCGGTTGCACAAAGCCGGTTAAATTTTAACCGTGATTAATTTAACTAAACCAATCAGAGCTTTTAGAAGATACCTCTCTGATTGGTTCTCAAAAGCCGGTTAAATTTTAACCGTGATTAATTTCACGAAACCAATCAGAGAAGGCCTTTAAGAAAATACCTCTCTGGTTCTCAAAAGCCGGTTAAATTTTAACCGTGATTAATTTCACTAAACCAATCGGAGAAGGCCTTTCAGAAAACACGGCTTCTCTGATTGGTTCTCGTGGAATTAATCACGGTTAAAATTTAACCGGCTTTTGTGCAACCGGCACTCAGTAACTACCAATAAACAATTTACTCAACTTTCTCTAGTAAAGCAATCTATATATCAGTGAAAAATTGAATATTTCTCAACATTTAGAAATCAATCTATATAATCTTTAGTAGATTCACAATTAGCTTGATTACATCTCGAAATTCGGACCCGTTCTACTGAGACTTGTCACCCGCGCCACTAGCCTGTGTGATATTGATCTTGTCACCGAGACTGAGGGCCATGCCCTGACTCTTGGCCCTGATGCGGATGTGGCCCTGAACGGGGGCGTCAGGGCGGCTACTCAGCGGCTTCTCGATGCTCAGGTTGGCCAACGCATCCTCGCCGAAGATGGAGCGCGCGTACATGTTGGCAGCCATGAAGCCGCACTGGCCCGACAGTGCCTTCATTGGTGTCAGGCATTTCATGTTGGTGCTGCGCAACAGGTGTTGTAGGTACTCGTGAAGGTCGGTCAGTTTTGTGTTCACTGAGACCTGCACAAAATGGAAACAAGAGGAATTAGAATTATGGTGCAACAAATTTAATATTGCTACAAAACAAAGATTTTGGTGTGGATGATGTGAAGGTGGTTTTTGAAATTGATGTTGCGGTTCATAATCCAGGAAAGGATTGATTGATTGATTGATGGATTGAGTACTTTATTTATGTAGATTACAATATATATTGGCTTATACACTTATATACAATAGCTTACAATACAGCAAAATTATAGATGAATTTACATAATATAGACTAAGAAAATAATTATTGAACTGTATATGATATGAAAAAGCTATTTGTAATATAATAACTATAGATAATTATATTGTTATGCATCTACATAAATTGGCGGAGCTTTGGATATATCAATGTCCATTCTTCGGAAAGAATATTAAAAATATCCTCCCCACTAACTCTCTACCAGGATTGAAGAGAGATGAGAAAGAGGAGGAAATAAAATAGAATAGAACTTTATTAACATAATTCAAATAATACAAAAAGAGAAAATGAAACCTCATTCACAAAAACACCTCGTTTGGAAAATGAATTCGGATAACATAATATGTTCTCTTTCGAAAAAGTAAAAAAAAAGCTCCTTAGGTTTAGCCGAAGCCATCAGCCGAGAAAGAGGAGGGATTGTAGGAGTAGTCGGGAATAACGAGAGAAAGAGGAGGAGGAGAAGGATGTGGAGGAGGACTTGTAGTTATGACGGGGATGTGGAAACAGGTAATGCAATCACTACCCTTTATAATGGAAATAACGATGAAATTGCAATTCATCTCGTGCTAATGGATACATAATAATTATTAATTGAGGCGGTATACGGAAAAAGTGCACATAGAGCAAAATTGTGTTTTGAGAAAATCGCATTCAAGTTTTTAGTTTGGATACATAATAATTATAGTATGCTATTTATTAACTATTTCACTTGAAGATTTCAGCATTGGCAACATGAACCGAAGATATTCAATTAACGCTAATAGACAAAAACATTGTGCCTGAGCAGTTATCAGACCCTGTATTCGTATTCTATTTTTATCATTATTTTCTTTCATTTTCTATCAATAATCATTACTTTCTAATAAACTATTATATTTTATAGTTTGAAGTTACTGCTTTTGTTATTTTAATTTAAAATTTAATTGTAATATGTTATGAAGTACTGTGTAAGTCTGTGTTACATTAGGCTTCATCCTGGTAACATTTGTCTCAATAGATTAACTAAGCTATTCCATGTAATAGACCTATACCTAATACAGTTACTAACTTTTAGTCAGTAATATTTATCGGAAAATTTTAGATAAAAAGAAACCTTTTAAAATTGTAAATGATAGTGGAGTTGTAATGGTTGAAAATATGAAAACGGAACACTTCAGAGTCGAAAATAGTTGAAAGTATTGTGAAGGATTGGCTCTTTCAAATAATACTATATTGATTTTATAATTACTTTTATTGAAACCTAAGAAAACAGAGAAATCGGCATTATTAGAAAGAATAGTTTTAGTGCCGGTTGCACAAAAGCCGGTTAAATTTTAATCGTGATTAATTCCACGAGAACCAATCAGACAAGCCGTCTTAAAAAAAGGCCTTTTCTGATTGGTTCTCGAGGAATTAATCACGGTTAAAATTTAACCGGCTTTTGTGCAACCGGCACTAAAACTATTTTTCTAATAATGCCGATTTCTCTTTTTCAAGTCTTTTTCGACTTAACACGTCATATCTTAAAACGACTTATCTGTCATTGTAAAGGTAAAATCCCATTTTTACGAGCAATTCTGGTTTAATCAAAATGAATATTAGGATGAAGAATGTGCATTGTTACCTTGTTTTCCCATTCGAACTCGGCCCACATCTGCCTGAATTCAGTGTCGGTGCATGTGGCTGGCACGATGTAATCCATGATGTCGATGTGGATGTCATTCAGCACCACCACCACACGGTCTGAAGCCGCCCCGCTCACGTCGTACACTGTCAATCAAAAACAAATCCACAATTATTAAAATAATTGAGTTTCGTGCAGAGAGATTTCCTTCAGAAAGTAGCATTACTTTATAAGAAAATGGATGAGTTTATTGGAATACTCTTGTAGAAAGACAGAGAAGAAAATAGACTGACCGATGTTGCCGAAAATGATGCCGTTCTCGGTGGAGGCGACTTTGACATTGGCCTTTATGTTGCAGAAGTCATGAGGCGCCAACACACATGGCTGCGGTTTCTCCACCAGCTTTAGGTCACCCAGGGTGGCCAATTCCAGTGTGCAGTTTTGCAGGGTATCGCCTAAAACATAAAAAATTGCTTGAATTACAAAAGTTAGTTTATTTATTAATTTATTTATTGATTCAATGATAAACAACTGTTTATTAATAGATCGTAGTTCGAAATGTTCAAGAGACCTTAATCTTCAATCATAGAAGAAGCGCACTCAAAATAGTAAACCAGAATTTGCCGAGAGAACCTGAAGGCTGTCTGAAGGTTTTTCCTATATTTTCTTGGAGAATTATTTTCACTTTTTGTGTAGTTGAGAAGTTGATATTGTGGTAATTATTCATATTGAATGAAAAAGACTAATAAATTGCCAAAAACCACAAATTTATTGATACTTAGAAAGATCGGTTTCGGTTATTAAACCATTGTCAATCTCTGATAAACTAAAACTAAATACAAGAGCAGCAGAATTTATACTAGTAGGCGAGTACTGCTATTGGTCAAGGGCATGAACGCCTGCCATTGGCTCAGCTAGACAGTCTCCTCCCACTCAACGGTGTGACAAAATAGCGGCTTAAGCAACAGAATCGCCATGATAACAAAATTAACTTCCAGTACAAAATAAGAACCAAGAAAACAAGTGTGAAAGATAATAAAACAAATATGTAAATGGAAAAACTATTGACAAAAGTATGCTTACAATTTGTATGGTGATTCTGTTGCTTAAGCCACCATTTTGTCACACCGATGAGTAGGAGGAGACTGTCTAGCTGGGCCAATGGCAGGCGTTCATGCCCTTGACCAATAGCAGTACTCGCCTACTAGTATAAATTCTGCTGCTCTTGTATTTAGTTTTAGTTTATCAGAGATTGACAATGGTGTAATAACCGAAACCGGTCTTTCTAAGTATCAATAAATCTGTGGTTTTTGACAATTTCTTAGTCTTTTTCATTCAATGAGAATTATTTTCTTACATATAAGAATTCACCAACCAATTATGCATTCTTTTATGTACCTTCGTTGAATTCATGAATTCATCATGAATGGAAATTCATGAATGGAAACATTATTGTATTATGATTCATCCCCTCTTCATCACCTAGGCTTAAAATACTTGCAGAAATGTTCTACACTGACATACTACAGAATGTTCAGAAAACCCTCATCATTAATAATTGCTGCATTCATGAAATAATCATAAATTGAACCGTTTGTATTATCATTCATCCCGTCATCGCCCTAACTTCGTCGGAAATGTTGAAACAAAACACAGACTGAAACAAGAGTAATTAGAATTGTTGTATAGCAAATGAAAAACTAGACACAAATTGATAAAATCACTTCACTTATATATGGGTTACTTCATTCAAATTATAAAAACAATATAAAATCTTGTATTTAGTACACTTTATGAAAAACTTTATAATATTTAACGACTAGTTTCGACCATTGGTCATTTTCAAGTTTTTAATAAAATGGTACTAAAAGTTTTTATATTGTTTTTACAAATTGATAATAATTATTATCAAATGAAAAACCTAATAAAATGCTGTAAATCACCCCAAAGACTTCTGCTACCGGAAATATTGACAGGTTAAAAAGCTAGACGAGCGCTACTATTCAAAAATTATTTGCCAGCCCGGGAATAGAACCCGGTACCTCCTAATTGCCAGACATGAATGCTTACCCTAACACCAAACTGACAATCTCAGGATAGCAGTGCTCATTTTATACGAAGTCTCAGCGGCCAGCCAATCTACAGATGGAAATAAATTGGAAAATGCATTTGTTCAAGTGAAACTGAACTAAAAATCAACTAAGTTTGCAATCTACGACATATTTCGATTTGCCATCCAGTGTCAGATTACTACCTCCGTAAACAAGGCCGTAATGCATTCGTGTGACGTCAGCACAGGTAGGGCTCCTACACCAATAAAAATTCGTTGATCTCAGCTGATCTATAAAAGCTATTACTTTTATTGGTGTAGGAGCCCTACCTGTGCTGACGTCACTAGAATGCACTATAGCTTTGTTTACGGAGGTAGTGGTCAGACAGGGTTTTACCTTGAGTCAGCTAGCGTTGCCTGGTCGTAGGTTCGCATCCTGCCGGCAGGCATTGTCTTTTTAATTATCTCATCTATCACCTTAAGATGCGTACAGATATAAGCGCCGCGAACATGAGCAATTCACTTTTAATCAGCTGACTATATCTGTATTTTTACAGAAACGGTATAAGATATAGATATAAAAAGCTTGGCATTAGCTGATTAAAAGTGAATTGCTCATGTTCGCGGCGCATAAATCTGTACGCACCTTTAGATACTAATATCTGACCAATTCAACTGATTTTTCAAATAATTGTAGTGAGCCATGATTACCACTATTTACGTATATTACGTGAATTATGTAATAATTTTTGACAAATCTAGAATCGAACCGGGGAATCGACTTCGACAAATACTCGTATGATAAATGGGTAATTTAGGTGACATCCTCAACTCACCAGTCTGATTGACGATCAGCACATCCAACACAATATCGTACTGGTTGACATGCACATAGGCTTCGGCATAGACCGGGTCGGAGAATCCGGTCAACTGAGTGACCTTGTTGAGTTTGGTGGATGCGAGCGGATGGGGGGTCCCCATCAGAATGCCCCCTGCTCCCGTGCCCCCTGCACCCCCGATCACCGCCTGGCTGAGGCTGGCTTCGAACACGTTCTCAGCGGCCCCTGTCCCAGCGCCCCCCTCTCCACCGCGAGATGACAACTGCAGGAAGGCGATTGGGTCGTCTGCCTGGACGCGGAGGCCTGGTTTTTCTTTGGCCTACACACAAAACAACCACAGAAATTAATGTTAATCAGACTGAAAAATAGAATAGATAATTTATAAGATAATAAAGTAGAGAACTGGCTTATAAACGTATGGGATAGGAAATTCACGAATGAAGCATTATCACGTCTGAACTACTCAACTGATCATCTTGAAATTTTGCATAAAACTTAGATTCTTAATTTACCGAGGATGGTTATAGACCTATCTTAAATTCTTCAAGATTTAGTTTCTTGAAAGCAATAAAGACGATTTATGCTCGAATTACAAATAATAATTTTTCTAAAACTGCAATATAGTCCTCGACTATAATCTGTGGACTAGTACCATAGAGAAACAATAGCATAAGTAGATATCCCATGGTATAGGGCGTTTATGTCACAACTTTTACTGTCATCTCAAGCCGATTACTGTCGATTATTGTAGATTTTTACTGTTTTGACCGGGCAAGAGTGTATGAACGGCACAATATGAGAGACTACCAGCGTCATAAAGCTTCACAGGAAAGAACTACGTGGACTATCAGCTTGAGATAACAGTAAGAGTTGCGACATAAACGCCCTATACCATGGCATATCTACTTACGCTATTGTTTCTCTATGCTAGTACTGAGAACCATTCAACAGAATCTATGTGTGGTCCACGTTATAATGGCAGTGGAGAAAGATAGGAGAACAACGTTGCCGAACCTCTGTCTTATCAATGCCTTCTATAGACGGTACCTGATACAGGTTTATTAATTTAATATTAACTGTTCATTCTCGTTTAAAATAATTATATTTTATTAAGCAATAAATTATATTTTTCAATAATTTTATAATGAATTGACATACGATGATATATTTTGTTAATTAATTATTAATTCTACATTGTTAAAAGACGATCTGGCAAAAGAGCAAAGCGAGAAAGAGATAGCGCTATCCGCTTTATTGAATGACAGACAAGGATAGCAATACCATTGCTAATCAACCACTGCAATTATAACGTAGACCTCACTATAGTCATAACATGTACCTTCTGAGTGTTAGCGTCCTCCTCAGTGTTGGCAGCAAGCATGGCTGAAAGGGCCTCGCGACAGTTGTGGGTGAATATTTGGCTGACCAGCGGGCAGTCGGGTGTCGCAAGCACGCGCAAGCACACCAGCAGCCGATCGCCGTCGTCGTTTGTCATCGCTTTGCTCGGCAAACCTACACGCAAACATACACAAATTGATAGAAAAAGACAGATTAAGGTAAAAAGGCATGCAAACATACAAAAAATTTTAATATTTACACATGTGACATTCACATAATATTCTTAGGCTATGTGACATTCACACAATATTCTTAGGCTTTGTGACATTCACACAATATTCTTAGGCTATGTGACATTCACACAATATTCTTAGGCTATGTGACATTCACACAATATTCTTAGGCTATCACAAAATTTCATTTTTAATAGAGAATTTTATAAAAAAAGACAGAAAAAGTGATACAAAAGAACAGCCGATCTCCGTCGTTGTTTGTCATTGCTTTGCTCGGCAAAACTACACGCAAACATACACAAATTGATGAAAAAGATAGATAAAGACATGCAAACATCAAAAGAATTGTAATATTTACACAGTGACATTCACAAAATTCACACAATTCTTAGGCTATTACAAAATTGTATTGTCAATTAGGGCCGGTTTCCGAGCTCGGGATTTAGCTAAGCTCCAGACTTTAAAGAGCTGAAGTCAGAAAATTGGCTTTCCGAAACGGGGCGTAGTTGCAGTTTTAATGATAATATTCATTTTCTCATTTCTATAATTGAAAAAGTTTTTCCTTGACGAATATAGAAACATTCCTAAATAACTCAATATAGCTTAAACTTTACACTTTTCTCTTTATTTTATTTTGTGTTCAATTTTCTTGTTTTTCGAAATTCAATTCAAACGTGGACTGTGACTACACTCCGTTTTAGAAAGCCACTTTTCTGACTCCAGCTGTTTGAAGTCTAGAACTTAGCTAAATCCCGAGCTCGGAAACCAGCCCTAAATTGGCATCCAAATGTTCGAAAATCAACACTTTGACTAAATCGAACAGTAAAATATCAATAAATTCATAATTAAGTCTTTGCAAAACAATTCAATTACATAGTTATGTTTTATAATAAAATCCAATTATGTTCCAGTGTTCATGAAAGCACATTGTAGCACAAAATATTCCATTATGAAAATTTACTAATTAATCATTGACAAATGATTCTTTCGCTTCTTCCCCTCCTCCTCCTCCCACTACTACTAGTAAATCACTTACTTCGCCTCCTTTTTTCTTCTCCTCCTCTTCTATCACCTACTTCTCCTTCTCCACGTAGTAATCGTAATTCTCACCTGCTCTTCTCTCTCCTCCTCTTCTTTCGCCTCCTTCTCCTCCTCCCTCTACTACTCGTAATTCACTTCCTTCGCCTCCTTTTCTTCTACTTCTTCTTCTTCTACCTCTTCTTCCTCTTCTCCTTCTTCTTCTCCTCCTCCTCCTCAGTCTCCTCCTTCTCCTTCGCCCGTGGTAATCGTAATTCTCGCCTCCTCTTCATTCTTCTCCTCTTCGGGTCTCCACGTATTCATTTTCCACTCCTTCTTCACATTGTTATTCACCCTTTTTTCCCCAATGATACTGATTGTAAGTGCATTTGAGAGCAGAATTAAAATATAGGCTATATTTTATATCAGAATAGATTTCTATTACAGGAGATGCAGGTTATATCTGTAAGAGCTATTGAATGAAAATTATGATTAAAAAGTTGTGGAGGAGGAGGAGGAGGAGAGTACTAGGAGACGATGGAGGAGTAAAGAGGAATGTGGAAAATTAGTGACTATGAGGAGGAGGTAGAAGAGTAGGAGGATATGAGAAGAAGGAGGATGATGATTATGGGAAGAAGAACAAAGACAGCAGAAGACAGAAGGACAAGAAAAAGGAGAAGGAGAAGAAGAAAGAGAGACATAAAAATAATGGCTGTGTGAATTAATGCGGTCCTATTTAAAACAAAGATGAAAACTGAAACAAACCACTGACCAGATCTGCCCAGATTGAGTATAGAGGTGATAATGAGCATGGCTTCGGAGTTGAAGCGGTTCTGTCGCACAGGGTCGGCAACGAGTGCCATGTGGCGTAGGGCCAGCTTGGCCAGGGTGGTGCCTAGGGCGGCGCCTATGAAGAAGTCGCCATCCATCAGGTATTGCCGCAACGGCGGGCGGGCTGCCTCGCCTTTCTTTGATGTCCTGAAAACAAGATAAATTATAAAACAACAATAGCTAAACATAATATATAAATAAATAACATTTATATAAATAAATAAATATATAGAAAAAGCGAAATGGCACTGATTTATTCACTCACTCATTCGTAATCAAAAGAACTAAAAATCTATACTGGACCAAATACGTTCAAATTTGGCAGGTTTCTTCAGTTGACCATCTACAGGCGGAATAAGAACAGATTTTTTAAAAAATCCAAAGATACGCCCAAAATCTGCGTTTTTCCAGCGTTTTCTCAACTTTTTCTAGACCTGATTGGCATAAAATGTTCGAACTTGGTATACAGGCTCAGCTGAGGTATAAAAATGTTGTATTTCAAGTTCCGTCTAAGTTCCGCTCAAGATCGACGGTTTTTGAGCGTTTTTCCTGCGTTTTCTAGGCCTTCTCAAGAACTAATCGACAGATCATGTTCAGATTTGGTACAGAGGTTCAGCAAGGGTGTAGAAATTTTGTCTTTAGAGAACTTCCGAATTACGCCAAAGATACGCCCAAGATGGGCGGTTTTGATGAGTTTTCTTTGCGTTCCCTAGCGGCTTTTTTCTGCGTTTTCTCACATTTTTTCAAGAACTAATTGAGAGAAAATTAAGACAAAAATACGCCCGATATAGGCAAAAAATCTGTATTTGACGGGAGGAAGCAAGTTCAAATAAATAATGCAGGCGAGCCAAGCGAGTCTGTTGATGAGTACAGATGATTGGATGATGATATGATAAACTAGATGAAAATGTTCAAACTTGGTACAGTTAGGGTCTAGAAATTTTTGTCTTAAGATAAATTCAAAATTACGCAAAAGATACGCCCAATATAGGCGCTTTCACAGCGTTTTCCAAGCGTTCCCCAACGTTTTCCAGAGGGTTCCTTTCCCCAAGTTTTTCATTGAGTTTTCAAAGCACTTTTCTACATTTCTCCGCCCCCTGGCCAGACGGATAAGGCGAGCGAAGCGAGCCTGCCGGCTAGTCATAGATAAAATATAGCATATCTTTTCTCTAAAATAATTTAAAAAGATTGATGTGAAATTTTTGAACATTTTTATTTTTTGCTGAAGGTTATACACCCACATAAACTCTAAGCTTATGCGTGGATGATGGGAAGAATGACGATAAGACATGAGTGGACCTACAGCTTTAGATGGAATTCGAACTACCCTAGATTACTTACAGAGTGGTATTGAAAGCTGACTGCGAGGCGTATGTTCCATCGGAAGTGACAAGCTTGGGGCCAGCGGTGGATCCCCCACTCAAACCTGATTCTTCTTCTCCTTTCTCGCCACTCGCCTTTCTCAGCTCGTCATCAACTATCGGAATCTGACGAAAAACAGAGAAAAATATACTATTAATGAAATTAAAATTGAAAGCAATAGAAAAGAGAAGATTACTGTGAGAGAATGAAATTAAGAGTAATAGAGAATTCAGTTAAATACATATAGCATTGCTCTAGAATGTTATTTAACGTAATCAACTATCGAAATCTGAGGGCGAAGAGAGGAAGAAGATCACTACAAATAGAATAGAATTTAAGTAAATAGAGAGGAGAAGATTAATGTGAAAGAATGAAATTAAGAATAATAAAGTTTAATTCACCTTAGTGAACATTGAACAATGAACATTGCTCTATTTATAAGTGCTCACGTTATAAGGGCAGTGAAGAAAGATACGAGAGCAACGTTGCCGATCCTCAGTCTTGACAATGCCTTCTATAGACGGTAGCTGATACAGGCTTATTGGTGTCATATTAACTGTTCATTCTCGTTTAAAATAATAAATTATATTTTATTAAGCAAGAAGTTATATTTTTCAAAAATAATTGCATTATGAATTTTCATAATTATTAAGATGAAATATTTTGATAATTAATTTTTAATTATACATTGTTAAAAGACGTTCTGGCAACAGAGCAAAGCGAGAAAGAGATAGCGCTATCCGCTTTGTTTATTTATTCAAGCATTCAGAATTATACAACCTAAAGAAAAGTACCACAGGCTAACTTACGCCCAAAACAGTTCCAATTCAAATTTTTACAACAGTCCAAATGTAGCTAGAGGTTATGTGTCACTTCAAAATTCTTCAATTGCACACTTTATTAATTTGTTGAATGATAGACAAGGATAGCTATATCATTGCTAAACAATCACTACCATTATAACGTGGAACCCCACTATAGAAAATTGTATCGACTAAATTTCGGAAACGACGATATTCAGGGCTAAAGCCTGTTTTCTCTAATTAATCTACTTAGTTTAATCAACTTACCTCTCCAAGAGTTTGCCGAATCTGTACCATAACAGCCTGTATATCCTCAGCCGAAGTGGTATACTCTCCCAATATCCACAGAGCAGCTCGGTGTACTTTCACCGACTTTATAGTTGCAAACGATTCTAGCAGGCACTGTAATCAACAAAAATGTTACAAATTAGTATAAATAGGCTCAGAAAATAATGGAGGAAGTTATTTTCTACACGTTCTTATTATCCAATGAAATTGACCTATACTAGCATTAGTATAACAATACAATAGAGAATAGAATCGCTGCCTTTATTTTGACCTAGGAGGGCAAAGTTAGAGCGCAGCCGGCCCTCTCTTACACTTAACCTCCGGAAATAGAGAAATGAGTTGAATTGACTTTATTCCGAACAAAACACTGTACAGTTTTGAATAGAAATATCATTAACAGCACAAAATGAGTGGTATTACTTATGCAATAAGTAAAATACTGTCATGAATAAAAAACTTGAAAATGTCACAATTAAGCTCGGGACACATATAACCGCACCGAGTCCGTGCCGAGGTAAGGCCGAGCTACGTACGCGACACGGTGATGATGGTAGGAGAACACACATTTCCGCGTGACAGCCGAGCGGCAGCAGTGTCTCAGTTCTGTAGTGCTACTGTGGTCTGATTTCTAAATGTGTTAAACTATTGTTAATAATATAACACTATTAAAGCTTGTTACATCCGATTTAAATTTATATTTCTCAATTTTAAACTAATTACCTGTAGACGATTAAGAATCATAGTGCTGGTATATATTTCGGTACATAACAATACCACAATCAGTCATGTATCGGAAATATATATCAGCAATTAAATTGTTATCTTCTGTCTTATGTATCTAAACGTGATTAGTTTTAAATTAAAAAATTAAGACACAGTCACGTGTTCCTTCTTTTATACTTTTTGTTGTTTATTTTATTATTAATTATATTATGTCTACCATACCTTTGGGTTGACTTATTATTTGGTTATACTTTTACTTTTGGTTGAACTTATTTTCCGTTCAAACATATTTCTCATCACTTTGATCATAAAAAACTGGAAAATTCCGTATCTCATCAATAAGTTTTTCACTGTCTATGTTAAACGATCTCCGTCAAAAAGTAAACTGAGCTAGTCGGTGACGGCGCGGACACGGCTCGGGCCACAAACACGGTGACGGTGCTGACGCGGTGCGGTAGTATGTGTCCCTACACGTTTGAAAGCATTTGTTTTCTCACTCGCCGTAGTATGTCCGTCACACAACCGGGCTCGGTGGCCCGGCCATTAAGCGGAGTTCTTACACAACAGTGAAAATATAATTCCCATGAGTTCTAATTGGACTATTCACACTCAGTCCGGCCGAACGAGTATGAATAATCCCATTAGAACTTAAGGGAATTATATTCTCACTGTTGTGTGGGAATCCAGCTCTACTCAACTTATTTATTGAAGAATAGTAGCATCAGATGTTACACAATTTTTACTATCATTGATCTCTATCAATATTGTCGTAGCCTATTATCATCGATTTCTATTGGTATTTACTTACATTGGCTTATTATCATCAATCGCATTGATACTTATAGGACTGATACTTACAGATTGATACATTAATACGCACTGATAGGGGAGTCCGATGGTAGCAAGCATTCAAAAGGCTTACCAGTGTTTAATGTTAAGTCGGGCCTAGGCCACTAACTCAAGTTCTGTCGTAAATTTGTCAAACTCTTTAAATAAGGATGACACTGAGGTAGCAACTGAATCTCTCAGGCCTGGTTGCACAAAGGCCGGTTAAATTTCAATAGTTTTTTTTTATAAAAGAAGGCTCGTAAGAAAATCAAGATTAAAATTCAACCGGCTTTTGTGCAACCGACACTAAATCTTCAATTTTAAATCTCAAACTAACTTTGAATATTAGATGAGAAAAGCGAACTTACTTCAATGATTTGTGGTCTCAACGGATCAAACTTCTGGATAGCTTCCCTCACAAATACCAACACATCAGAGGCGGCCATTTCATTGGTGTCCGACAAGAATTCCATCAGAACTGGGATAACTGCTGCAGCCACGTCTGGAAACTAAACAAAACAATCAGATTCAGAAAAAAATAGAGTGACAGCTTAAGCCGTCGTTCTCGGCTGCTTAAAAGCAGTCTTTAGGTCATGTGAGAGGCCCTGAAATTGATCAGTTGTGACCTTAAAACTCTGACACCAGACCAGAGCCAGCCAGGTCACTCGATATTATTATTATAATGAAAAAAATTTAGAAAGATTTAGATATTGTCATGATAGCTGTGTAAAATCAATTAAATATTTGATCAAATTGACTGTAATGGAATCTATTCTAACTATATGGTATCATTGAGAAAATATAGCATTATGCTATCTTTTAGGTATGCTATCTCTATGGTATTTACAATTACCGTATAATATAAACATTTTTAGTGAACAGTAATCATGTTTTGATCAAATTGAGTGCAATGGAATCTATTCTAAATAAATGATATCGTAGAAGAAAATATAGCATTATGCTATCTTTTAGGCATGCTATCTCTATGTTATTAACAATTATAAATAATATAAACATTTTTAGTAAGCAGTATTCAATTTAGTATTTTACTCATAACTACCATAATCATTTTATTTGTTAATACATTGATAGTGTTACAATATCATTTCCAACAATGAATAATTGGGAAAGGAACAACAGGTTTAAAGCCCAGAACGGTTCCTTTTACAAATTTTTCTCAAATATGATAGACAAAATTGATTGGAACAGTGGAAAAAAGCAAATTAATGACATTTATAGTACCTTAATGCAGCAGGAATGCAAAGTTCTAACCAACAGCTGTCGATACTTTCCAGTGTCTTCATGTTCACCAACATTGTGAGTTTTCGAAACCTCCTTCTTTAGAACAAGCACCATCTCTTCAATGTTACGCGATGAAACCAGTTCCATGGCTGCAAAATAACATGAAATCAATTAGAAAACTACATTTAAATTCTCACTTTTGCTAACAATTGATTAATATGTAATGGATTGTAAATTTCTGCGTCAAAAAAAGTTTCACGTAAGGATGAAAAGATAGCACTTCAGTTTCTAGATGCACGAAACCTACCTATTTGATGAATGTGTAGTTGATTGAAAATTTAGTCACCAAACAAATTCTAGCCTCAGGGTGAAAAGATTTCACTTTGATATCGTTATGCACAAAAAATACTATTTGATGAATATGTAATTGATTGTAATTTTGTGCGTCAACCAAATTTTAGCCTCAGGGTGAAAAGATTGCACTTATGTGTCTCTAGATGCAAAAAAACTATTTGATGAATATGTAATTGATTGTAATTTTGTGCGTCAACCAAATTTTCACCTCAGGATGTTTAGATTGCACTAGATCCAGACTCACAAATAACTATTGTATTATTATTTCTAATTGAATTCGATTGATTCTCAACTAAATTCAAAGTGGAAAGGCTGCTCTTTAGGGCCTTATTAACCGTGAGCGACTGGGTCGGCCGACTCAACTTCTGAGTCCCAAAAAGAATTGAGTTATATGGGACCTTATTAGCTAACAGCTGATAGGGCCCTTACTCTTTTGATGCACAAACAACTGTTATATTATAATCCTATTATATTAAGCCAGCAATTTCTGTATTTTTATATCTGGTGATTTATTTATATTTGGTTATTTATTTTCTCGAAAACGGCTCTAACGATTTTCACGAAATTTGGAACATAGTAGGTTTATGATATAAAAATTCGATTGCACTAGGTCTCATCCTTGGGAAAACTCGCTGAACGACATTAAAAGGATAATTCATCCTTGGCTGAAACAGCTGAGACTTTCGTCGTCTGCGGATAGCAAAAAGGTGAGTGTTTGAGTATGTGAAAAATCAAAGTATCGCATCCCCGAAATTCATAAGATGACGTATAGCTAGCTGTGAAATATAAACACGATCATTTTAGAGAATTGTGTTCTGTTTATTAATAAATAAAAATAACGAGCGAAGCTCGGTGCCCCGATATTTACTTTGAATGAATAAACTTTTCTGTTTATTATTAAATCATAATTATTTCTTCTAATTGATGAATTCAATAAAATAAATTCAATTATTCAAATGGATATTCAAATTGACGAAACCTCACCTAAATTCAGCGTCTTCTTCCTGACTTCCAGGTCGGGACTAGCTAGCACACGCAGTACATCCATCACCAAATCCTGTAGGACTCTTTCGTGAGCCGGGTGCTCCTTAAGAGCTATCAAACGATCCAAAACAATCAGTTTTACATTGTTGTCGCTTTCCTAGAACAAAATCGAATGAAGAAATATAGAAGAGTGATCGATTCTTAGATCGATATCTAAGAATATAGAATATATTAGATCGAAAAATATAGAAGATTCTTTAATTCTAAAGAAGTAAAAGTGAGAATTGCAAGAGCGAAGGAGGCATTCAGCCAGATAAGAAGACTGGTGTGTAGCAGGATGCAAATGGAACTGCGGAAGATGGCCAAGTGCTTTGTGTGGAGCATGGCTCTATATGGAACATAAACCTGGACGCTCAGAAGACAGGAGGAGAAGAGATTTTAGGCCTTCCAAATGTGGGTGTGTTGGAGGATGGAAAAGATCAGCTGGATGGATAGGGTGAGGAGGTACTGCGTAGAGTAGGAGAGGAAAGGTATATTATTTATTTATTTCATAGGCAATTACAGATCATAATTATAATAAATATAATATGATTGGGAGAAGACAACAGGCATAGCCCAAAACTGTCTTCTCCCAAATTTTAACAAATAAACGTTTCAAAAAAGAATAAGGTTAAGATTTCACTTTCACTTCAAAAAGTCCAATTTCCACTTCAAAACTAATGACTAAACTAAAAATTTTGAAACAATAAAAAACTAAATTTTTTTTTATTATGTCAGTGATAAGCAGATGGAAGGGGAACTGGCTGGGACACTTGATGAGGCACTGTGGAGGTCGGAGGGTGCTGGGGCGGAGGAGAGATGGAAGAGGAGGGCTGGAGGAAGATGGTGGATGATGTCAGGGAGGAGGGAAAATACTTCATGCTGAAGAGAATAGCACAGGACAGAGAAGAATGGAGAAGGAGGAATCATGTATGGACCTGCCCAGAAGCAGAATACTGATGATGATGATGAATAGAATTCTGATGATGAATTCTTCATTGGAAGAGTGAAGCACTTCCTTACAATGAATTTATGCTCTGCTAGCAGAAAATGAATATCATTGATTCTTACGAGAGTGTTCACTTAATAGCATAATGAATATGTGTGAACTTTCCCATAAGAGTCAATTGCATTCTTTTTCCGTCCAGCAAACCAAAAATTCATATTGACAAAATGAAAAAGAATAAACTCTACCATTCTCGAACTATTTTTCAAAATAAATGTTCATTGATAAAGGTATGTTTCATGTTAAGGTGCCTACAGACTTGAACGTCACGAAAACGCGCATTTCACTTTTTATGAACTGATACTCTGTATCTTCGTGGCATTAATTTTGAATTTTGTTTATATGTAAGCAAGTATTTGGAATGGGAATACAGAGTTGAATTGTTATATGCAAGCATACCAACCTTGACAATGAGATCGATGTAGCAGGAAGCGGCTGCCTTGATGGCAGTGGGAGCACTGCTCAGTGTTACCAACGTACCGGCTGCCTCATACCTCACAGCGGCACTGCTAGAGTTCAGCAGATTGTAGATGCAGCGGATGAAACGCGAACGCTCGGTCGGGTTAGCGTGGCACACCTGTCGATATACAAGAACATTGATTAGCAATCGAATATAATTGGAAAAATTAACAGAATCGGCCGTTACCTCACACACTGATTTCTCGTCGACATGACATCAAGAATGTCCTCCGATTTGGTTGACGTATGAGACATATAGACAATTATTGCCCAATTGGGCATTCTGGGTATCATGTCGGCGAGAAATTGGTGTGTGTGAAAACGGTCATTGTATGTACCGAATTTACCAAGTGTGAGTAGTAAGAAAAAACTATAGCCTCCTGCGCACCGGGTCCATTAATGGACGCCAGTAGTGACAGAATACCATCACACAGGGGAATTAGAAGCGTCCGAACCTCTTCTTAGGTTATGATCAAATTTAATGCTTGCAAGTGCAAGCTTGATTGTGCATGACAAAGCGTGAAGGTGAGAAACAATTTCTGGGAAGAGCAATAGGAAAACTCAAACTGAAAGCTTGCACTTGATTGTTGGGTTCAGTGTGAGCAGCAGCATACAATTTTTTATAAGTTTAATACAGAGAATAACAAAAAGAATACATGCAAACAACAACAATACACAATAAAACAAAATAAAAAGAAAGTGGTGCAAAAAAAGGATGGAAGATTGAAGGGGTTTTCCAACTATTGGTATCCATGTACTAGGAAAACCTCCAATCCTTGAGAAGGTGAAAAAGGTATCAGAAGAAGTAAATAGACGGTAGATATGAAAGGATGGGATGCAGAATAATAATAAGGAAAGGATGGAAAAAAGAAACCGATAGGACCAGGTGTTAAAAAAAGTGTAATACAAGATGAATTACAAAGGGTTGCAGAATAAGCAAGCAAACAAGTCAGAGAGTAAACTTTAAAGAGAAACATCTCATAGAGAGAAGAAGTAATTGCATTTGATTTTTTAGTTTTTTTCGCACATTCAATATACTGTTCGGGGATTGTATTAATGATTATACTGCTTATGTATATAAGTTGTCTTCCGATGGTTTTTATGTTTGTATTGTAAATTGAATATTTGCAATGGTTTCAATGGTACTTTTAAAATGTTGTTTTTCGGCTCATGCAAGATTCAACATGCACTTGCACTCATAGGTATTCAATGTAATCACATCCCAACAAAGACAATGACAGAGTCGAACTAGCCGCCACTAATAGCCAGGTATAGAGAACGCCACTATTGTACCTTTTTGCAAAGGGCTTATATCACCTGGTCATATGGGACATACATATTAATCATATATTTATATCATATTGATCAGGATTTTAGAGTTTTTAAATTAAAAGTTCAACGAACAGTATTTTGTCTTTGAACAATCTTTTGTCATCTACAGAAAGATTGTTTATTTTATTTGTTGTCAATATTAACGTTAGCTTGTCACTGTTTTTAATAACAAACGTGCGCTTGTGCTATAGATAGAAATATGTACTTGAGATGGCTTTCATGTTTGGCATCGACTGAGTTTAATACATTAATACCCAAAATTTAGCTTTTGGAGCAGAGCTTGTTCGTTAGGACTGTAAGTAAAGTCCGGCTGATCCAGTGAAAAAGGCTGGACTTGTTCCGTTTCATAATACAGTTATTCTGTCACAGATCGAGCAGTTTAAAAATAATTGTATTATCAAGGGAGACAGGCTCTGAACCTATTCATTGGTTCAGTTAATTTTGTTTTTTAATACTAACTGTAAAGTCGCGTTTCAACCAGTGAATGCCAAAGGGGGAAGCCATCATCGAAAGGTAGGTGATTACTGGATAAGATCTTTTTCTTAATTTTTCATAACCACAAAGATTGTACCATTAGCAGCAAGCGAGTAGCTTCCCCATTAATTTCATTTTAATATTGTGTTTGTTTATATATATTTATACTTTACCTCTTTGGAATAGTAAAAATTAATATTCATTATATTCAACCATATTTTACCGAAAGATACCAAATAATTAAAGTTCTAGTTATTCTGTTCTCCTTTTGTTATCATTTTTCATTCCACCTTTACATATTTAGTGAAAGTGTCACCGCCTGTATACATAATTGGTGGAGGCGCTTCCTTACACTTATCATTGAGAAGAAAAAGCGGACGTGATGAGTTTATAGCGTTGTGGTTATCGTATGGTATATACTTATTATAATAGCCAGATTAAGTATGTGCCCTAGAAATAGGACTTATTACAATCTATTAAGATTTCTCGAATGTTACCTTATAGATGAGTTCGACAATAACCAGCTGTAGGATGTCGCCGAACGAGTTGACCTGATCGAGACAGGAGGCGAGGTAGTTGAGGGCCCGGTCCTGGTCTGCATGCAGCAGCATGAGGAAGGCATTGCGCTTGCACGACATGTCCTGCTCGCCCTCCAGGAAGTTGGCGATCAGCTCCGGGGCGTCCGGGATCAGGAACTCGAAGTTCCTGGACAACAAAACACCAATTGATTCAATAATCTTCATTTGAGCCGAAGTACATCAGTACATAAGCCAGGTCACATACAACATTCATTATAAATAAAATACAATATACAATATACAGAGTACAATGTCACAGTTTTTAAAAAGTTCAGTGTCTAATAGTCTTTTTGTAATGACTATTTTCACTATGTCTAATCATATATTAGTACTATTACTATTACTCATATATTTCCACTTCTATTACCAATATAATATTAAATAAATAAATAAATAAATAAATAAATGTTTATTTCCCAAAAAACTAAAACTACAACATCAATTACAATATTAATTAGATAAATTACAATATTACATACAATAGTTAGTTACAAAAAATTCTTATAATGTGTCCTCTACTTGTTTAGTTTTTTCTGTGTGGAAATTGACCTACTCCACTATGGCGTACCATGTTCTAGAGTAGGTTTTGTTGTTTTTTTGTGCATATTATTAATTAGTTAGTGTTTAGTAAGTCATTAGGTGGTTAGTTGTTGTTTGAAATAATGTTTTCTATGTTCTGTCTTCCTTTGCTCATCAACCAATTGTGTACTATTTTTTTGAACTTTCTAGGATGATTAATCTGTTTAAAGTTTGCAGGAAGTAGATTATATAATTTTGGTGCTAAATGATTGAAATGTCTCTGGTATAGTGCCTTCCTTGCAACACTAGTGATGAGAAGATTCCTGTATCTGGTGTTGTGGTTGTGGTTTCTGGTTTGAAATGTTGTTGGGTTCTTGTGTAATCTGCATAGTATCTCCTTGGAGTAAAGCTGTCTTGGATCCATCACGTCAAACTCATTGAATAGCTGGTCTGATGAATAGCGTGGAGGCTTCTGGTTGATGACCCTCATGATCAGCTTCTGTACCCTGAGGAGCGGTTCGATGTGCAAGAAGCTTGCACCTCCCCATCCCACAATCCCATACAGCATGAGGGACTGAGCTAGAGAGAAGTAGATAACTCTTAGACATCCCTTGTCGACCAGTGTCCTCAGAATCCTGAATCTGCAGATAGTCTTCCTCAGTCTCCCGCATGCTGTATTATATATTATTATATTTAATATTATATATTATGTCCAATTTAATGTATGTTACCCAAGTAATAAAGTATTAGCTATCATACAGCATCAAAAAATAAGTACAGTACATCCCATAGAATAATTGCATCCCAAAAGTTGTTCCCCACTATGTTCAACAATGTAACCCTCACAGCCACTCATTTAAAAAAAAATTGATTCGATATCAATGGATTAAAGAGAAGAAAATATGTAGAAATAAAGGTGATGTTATGTTTTATAACAAGAGGACCAATTGATTCAATATAAATATGTAGAAATAAAGGTGATTATGTTTTCCATAACGTTCTTGGACAACAGGACTCCAATTGATCGATATCGATAAATATATAAAGAAGTGATACAAATATATAGAAATAAAGGGTATATCCTATGGAGAAAGCAAAGGGAGATATATGGAAAGGTGAACTAGAGAAATAGAATAAAACATAATGTAGACACTATACTATTTAATTTGTATGGATAAATGATTTTCACAAATAAATATTGAAAGAGAAGCTGCTTCATTGATAGAACTTATCATACCGCGAAAAGGGGAACGCACAGAGTAGTAGACAGACGTATGTAATAAAAACTAAGAAAAAAATCCCTCCCCAGAAGTTTGAATGTTGCAACGCACACAGAGTTGTCTGTTTCCATATGTCTGCGTGCGGACGTTTGGTGTTTTTTCCGTCTGTCTGCTGATATGTGCGTTCGCTTCAAGTGAAGAATTATTATTTTCATCAACCAGTGTCAGCAAACAAGTGAGAAATGAGGAAGTAGTTCAATTTACAATTGAAATAATTACATGACTTCTTAATGATGATAATCAAGAGTGTACAGAGTTTCAGGTGGGTTAGAAACCACCAAAAAGTAATTTACTCAACTCACCTGTAGATAGTATAGATAGCAAGCACAGCGTTGCGACGAACATAGGAGTGCCTGTGTTCCAAACAGGTGCGTATAGCTGGCATCAGAGGCTCCAAAAGTTCAGGCTCCTTCAGTTTGCATAAGAATCGCAGAGTGGATCCTCGAAGAAATTCGTTGGGGTGTTGTAGATCCTGAAATTTAGCAAATATTATGAAAAAATGGCTTCAAATAAAAAATAGTCATAAAATAAATCACGATCATTTGTGAAAACATTTAGGGCTGGTTTCCGAGCTCGGGATTCAACTAAGTTCTAAACTTTAAACAGCTGGAGTCAGAAAATTGGTTTTCCGAAATGGGGCGTAGTCGTAGTCTTTGTGAAAATCCTTATTTTATCATTTCTATAATTGGAAACGTTTCCCTTGACGAAATGAAACATTCCTAAATAATTCAAAATAGCTGGAACTTGACAATATTTTCTCTTTATTCTATTTTGTGTTCAATTTTCTACTACTACTACTACTACTCATTGACTCTACGGCCCTTGAAAAGTCTTGGCCTCCTCCACAAGTCTTTTCCATGAATCTCTGTCCAGTGCTCGCTGTCTCCACCTTCTTACGCCCAAGGATTCAAGGTCTACCTCCACGTCGTCCAATCATCTCTTGCGTGGTCGGCCTCGTTTTCTTTGTCCCCCTGGTTGCTGATACAGAGACTTACGTGCTCTACAGATTTCCGGCATCCGTTTCACATGGTCCATCCCACGAGTTCTAGCTCTTCTAATTTCAGTAACAATACTTGGTTGCTCGGGAGCTCATCATTTTTTGTGAGTCGCCACCTATCAGCCTCTAACACTGGCCCATGAATTCTTCTTAGGATCTTCCTCTCCCATCGATTCAACAGCATCTTATCGCAACTTGTCAACACCCATGTTTCACAACATACATCACCACTGGTCGCAGCACTGTCCTATAAATTTTAATTTTACTGCTCCATCTTAACAGCCTTAATCTAAGAATTTCCTGTAGGCTGGAGTATGACCTATTTTCAGCTTTCAATCTCTCTTTAATTTCCATTTTATTTTCATTTTCGATAGTGATCAGGGATCCAAGATACTTGAAACATTCAACTGTTTTAAAACGATGTCCTTCCAGTTCAACTTTCTAGTTTTTCGAAATTCAATTTAAACGTGGACTGCGACTACTCCCCGTATCGGGAAGCCAATTTTCTGACTCCAGCTGTTCAAAGTCTAGAACTTAGCCAAATCCCGAGCTCGGAAGCCGGCCCTTAGTTTTAAACAAAAAAAGTGATTTTAAATCAAATATTAGGTACCATAATTTTTATTGCCAAGAAAAACATATTTTCCCCATTTTTAAAATGTTGAAAAATGTAGAGTTTGAAACATACCTTTCTGTAAGCATCGCAGACAAGAATCATTTCCTGCAACAGTTTTCCATCGGGTGTTGTTTTAGGTACAATTTCCCAGAAAATCAACAGCAGTTTTTTGATGGTGTGATCCTGCAACGGCAGCACAAACCTGATAATTATCATCAACAGGTTTGGCAGTCTTTCGCCGTTGGCAATCATGTGGATTGTTCGTTTCAGAGCTTCAATTTTGGTTTTCGTGTCTCCATATTCTGCAAATAAAAGACGGGCGAAATTAGTTTTAATGTAGTAGTTTCATCATGCTAATAAAATGTTTGAGGATGAAAATATTGCCGAGAAAGATTGTAATATTACTTGGTCTATTTATTGTACTGAGCGATATCACCACTGTGACACCAGACGGAGGAACGACTCACGTGTGTCAGCGGTACAAGCCAGACTGACACTACGGGGAAATAATCTCACCACAGGACCACACCGACATTAAGAACTATGAAAAGGAAATTTTGCTTTACTATAATGAATAAGGCTCAAGCTCAACTGCGACTCTAGTCTCTTCTCAACGCAGCATGTGTTATCAAAATGGTGACATTCAGACCAGTCGATTCTAGTCACCGCGACCTCATGACTGTGAGACTGAGTCGACGCGACATGTTGGTCGAGCCTCGACTTGAGTTGCATAGTACACTGCATTTTTAATAAAAGTAAGCTTATGTTTTAACATTTCAGATGAGACAATAAAAAGAATAAGTTAATATATTCATAATAATTATTATAAAATTAGTTACATGCAAAGTAAAGACGAATTGGATTATATATCTTTAATAAAGTTAGGTTAGAAATGGAGTAGCATGGAACTGGAGTAGTGACAATGAGCAAAAACGACGTAAGGTCCAGAGACTGGAGTATCCTCGACTGGAGTCGTACGATGTGAGTCGATGTAGTGTGAGTTGAGCCTAACCTGACGACCACGGCGCAAACGCGCTTTTAGTGGGAGAGCTTCAAGTTTCACGTATCACGTAAGTAAGTATCAAGAGCATTGTACATTTGATGAAACATCAACTTACCAAGATCCAATTTTAATTGCATTTCATTTGAAGGCTCTGAATCAGTTGGAAAATTGATGAGCGTATAGCAAGGCTGCTCTGCCATCGTCATCTTGATCTGAAATTAAAAATATAAAGTCAAAACATCATGAAAGTACATTTTTTTGCAAATTGAAAATTTGAGTAATTCTAACCTAGCAGAACAGATTGAAACAGAATGATCAAACAATGATAATGAATAATAAAATTATGCACATGTTTTACAAGAAATAAGGTAGATAGTAGGGAAGAAACTCATTAATTAAGAGCTACATTGGAGAAACATGAAAAAGAATAGGAGATAAAACATTTAAATCCGGCAAATGTAGTACAGGCTGCACAGACTAAAATGTAAACATGCAAAGTAATTTTAATAGAAAAGAGCAACTAGGATAATTTATTTGTAGGTATCCACTTACTAGATGTGTTGATGACAATAAGCGGTAAAAACAAATTACAGAATGCAATATTTAATAAAACATTAACAAATAAAATCGTAATCTGACACGTACTGATTTCAATTGTCAATGAAAGGGGCTGGACTTCATTGAAGTGACATGGTAATCAAGAAGGCATAAAAGGGACTTTTTGAAAAACATGAGAGTTTTGAAAAATAAAGATAATAAACTCATAAAAAAATAAATTTAATCCTTTTTATCAATAATTTCATTTAATAATCTTTAATTATAATATTATTGAAGTACCGTGGCAGTGGAGGTCTTCTTTGACAAAATCAGGAAGGCAGTCGGACTAGTGACGTAATTGAATAATTTGTGTACGAGAGCCGCTTGTGTTTTTGGAATTTGTTATTAATTTATTTATATTCATTATTCAAAATGAAATCATTCTTTAACAGAAACTGATAAGCCAAAAAAATTTGAAAATGGCTGAAGATAATATTTTAAGCAGTGATAATTGGAAAACGTGGGATAAGCAGGGAAAAACAGACTTGTGAGTACAACCTATTATGGGACCAACCGTTGCTTTGGTTTCATACATAACACATTTTCTGTTAATTTAAGATAATTTACGAAATTGGATAACATAAAAAGTGCTTCTTTTTTAATATTTTTGTCAATGCAAGCAATCTGTCAATTCAAAAGTTTTGTTTTTATTCAGAACAAAGGTCATGCTCACTTCAATGCACATTGCCGCACACAATTACGATTATGTAAACTAGGTTAATATAGTATTTTTCTGTGTTAAAATATCCTAATAATCAAAGTATTTTGTCAATTATTTTTCTTTTAGACTATTTAGCGTAGGTTTTTATTCATTAATTTACGGTAACATCTTTCATGTGCATTCTTTCAGCTCTGAGCTAACCTAAAAAAATGGTCAAGCTATTCACCTTTGAATGCTACGCTAAAGAGCTAAATTGAGCCGTACATATTGTTTTTCTTATAGCACTGAACCAGTACTCTTAGGTTTTCTGTATAAGGTAATTACATTATATTAGTTTTTAGTTTGAATACAATAATTTCATTCTACTAAGTAAGCTTCACTTCGACTGACGCAAATTTGCTAATAAATATAAAATTTGTGAATTAAAAAAAAAGCCCAGCATAGTAAATAAGTGATTTCCTAAAACTTTCAAGTACAAATATTCTAGCTTTTAACTTTATTTATCATTTTGAATTACTTTTTCAGTTTGAAAAAATGCAAGAGTTACCTGAAGTCATCTGACAGTCCAGTGTTCTCTGGAGAACAAAACGTCTCTGGTAAGTATAGCCTACAATACTATAATAACCATAACATTTGTCTATGCATGTTTACTTAGAAAAATAAAAACTTGGCAGACTTATATAAAAGGTTCGCAAAATCTTCTCTTCCCAAGAAGGTGACCGCTTTGTCATAAGCAGTAATCACTTTAACCTGTAGGCAATGTCTAATCATTTATAATTGCTACGACAGTCCTCTAAAAATCTGTTCTCTTCTTCGTCTTCTTTGTCTAAGCCTTATCCCAATCATAATGGGGTCGGCATTTTCCTCCTTCAGCCGTCTCCTCCACAAAATACGTCTCTGCACATGTCCGAACCACCTCATCCTGGCCTCCTGCATCTTTCTACTCAATGGTCCTACCCCAACTGTACCTCTAATAACACCTCATTACGAATCCTATCCCTTCTTGTGACCCCACACATCTATCCTAGCATATTCATCTCATCCACTTTCATTTTCTCTTCTTGCCTCTTTGAAACAGGTCAGGTTTCCGGGCCATACAATGAAGCTGGTCTCACTACCGATCTTCACACTTTAACCTTCAATTTACTGTTCACTCTTGTATCACAGAGCACACCACTCATCCTTCTCCAGTTGAACCATTCGCACTTCAGTCTATGCTGTATTTCTGCATCCAGCGCACCGTTCCTTTGCAAACTTGAAGCTCACATATTTATTTATTTATCATTCAGAATTACAAAACTAACAGACAACACAGTACCACAGGCTAACGCCCAAAACGGTTCCGAATCTGTTTTCTGTTACTCAAGCTGAGAGGACAGGTGACAGAGGCATATCTGGTTATGGTGTATCATGCACTTTTCCACTGCCATATCTCCTATGGTCTACTCATGTGGGGTCATTCAGCCAAGGTTGTGGACATACTTAAGCTGCAAAAACGGGCTGCTAGGATTATAACTGCAAGGGAACATCATGCACATTGCTTCTTCTCTGCCTCATGTATATCAAGAAGAATCAACAAAATTTGTTGACTCGGACTGATATACGTCACCATAACACCAGGCATTGAGTGCTGTTTGACATACCCAGGGTGCGCCTCCAGAGATCGCAGGTATGCTACAGGAGTGCAGCTCTCCGCTACTTCTGCAGGAGTGAAGCAGTTGGATACCAGCAAGTTCGAGAGGGTTGTGACCGGTTTTTTGAGAGCCAGGGCTTATTATGATGTACAGGAATTTTTAGACGATGATCTGTCTCAAATACTATCTGGCTAACTTGTCAGTAAGTCAAAGAGCAATGCCTTAGATGTTAACTAAGTGTGCTTTATCTTGATCGCTGCCATCTTGATAAATTCGTGTTTTTTTTTTTTTGTTTCTGACTTTCATTGTGAAATGACGCCATCGATCCCACAAGTGTGGGTAATGGATGAAGAAGAAGGTATAAGGTATAAGAGCACAATGTCATCCGCATAAAACATGTACCAAGGCGATGCCTTCTTAGCCTCAGATCCTATGACCTCAATAATCATAGGTCAAACAAGTATGGATTGAGTGCTGAGCCTTGGTACAGATCATCAATCTGTCCAATAATTATAGTATCGTGTGACCTGGCTGGCTAAGGTTCGGGGTCAGAGTTTTCAGGTCGCACCTGTTAAATTTCAGGGCCTCTAACGTTACTTAACGTCTGTTTTAGTAGTCAGCCGGGACCGATGAATTCACGTGTCCATCCAAAACAACGGAGTTGACACTCGAGAAACATATCTTGCCGGGCTTGTAATTTGTCTAATCATTCACTTTGCGGAATAAACATTACAATTTTACTCCTTTACAATTATTTTTCCCAATTTATAACTAAATATATAATTCAAATTGGAACCTTATTCTCATGAACCCTGCCAAGCAAGTTCCCAAATATTTCTTTTCTCGATAATATTAGTAGTGAATTGAATCAATCTTTCATGTAATTATAAACTTCCTCATTTATTTAATTTTTCAGGATTAACTAGGATTGTCTATGACCTAATACTTCACGGAGTTAAGGGACCATTGAAAAAGGAGAATGCTGTCTCCACTCTAGCTGAGATAATTGTGAGTAGGCTATTTCACATTTGATCAATATTAATATTATTTACTGAAATAACTGCTAATTGCATAATTGTTTCATCTCATAATATAAATGATGGTAATGAAACGAAGGACTGTTGATACAGATAGATGTACACTAAGACATCACACATCAGTAAGCCTGTATCAGATCAACCACTGTTAAAATCGACCTGATTTTCATTAAAAATTAAATAGGAATCAAAAAGCTCTACTACAAAATAGATAAACCAACCAACATTTTTTTCAATTTTGCTTATGACCCAATATAAAATGGAATGAATCTGTTGTATTGTATTGAATTAATGTACTAGGTTATGTATTTTCACTATTATGTTTCATCAAATGCGTGGGAAAAACATAGGTTATTTGTTCAAATTATTAAGTATTTTTAGGTGAATTTTATCATCAATTTTTTAATTTTTTCAGAATTATCACAGTGATATGCCGTCCTTGATTCTGGATGTGATAAACGTGATCGATGCCGAAACTTCAGGTCTAGATCCTTCAACTGATGAAAGATCCAACCTGGGGTTCATTGTCAAAGAGTCCGAGAAGGTGAGAGAGGGTTCTCGAATATTTATGGATTATTTATTAATGAAAATATATTTTTCCAAATGATTTTCCCCTATATCCAATCAATTTATCTACGCATTATTTGTAAATTCAAGCATTCCTGAACAAATTTCATGAGGAAATGGTTTGTTTTGAATGAGACCTTTTTTATTTTCGATTCAAGTAAAACGTTTCAATTTAATGGTATTCAATTGATATTTATAAAAAAATTAATATGAATAACTGTTGAATTGTATATTTTTGTAAAATGTTGAATTGAGGATGATGCTTACATAAGCTATGAGCTTGTGCGTGTGATGAGCTTGTAATGAGAGAGATGAGTGGACACTTCTTTAGGTGGGCTCTAGTGATTTTGTAGCTCACTACTCATAGCTCAATAACTCTACTGTCTATAGACTGTCAGCACATCAATAATTATTTGATATATACAGACATACATCATTTCCAATGACCAGGCATTCTTGGATAAATCACGTCGTAAGCACAAACACTATATAGTCATACTCTGACTAATTGTCACATGATATAAATAAACTAAGTCAACATGGAAGTTGTTTAATTCTGAATAATTGAACATATAACATAAAAACTATTGAATGAAAACTATCTTTACGGAACTCAGAAAATGCATGTAAAACAGTAGGCATTGGAAACATTATGAATTTATATCATACTTTTATTAATTCATTTTTTTACAGATGTTATCTGAGAAACTCCTCAAAGAAAGACTGGAAATTGATTCCCTGCAAGAAATAAAAATATTGAACAATAGAAATTTCTATACAAAATTTATTAAAGTGAAGACGAAACTATAGTAAGTATCAGCTTTTATCCACTTCTCACTCCTAAACATACTTTTATTTGAGTTCATTTTATAATAATTTCTCTTTATTTAGTTATTCTAAGACAATAAACATTATTTTGATTGCGAATTAAATTTGTGTTGATCTCCTAGACGAGGGATCTAGGGTGTAATTATTTTTCCATGATATAGCTTTGGACTAACTTGATTATGATGTAATATTATTTTTACTATTAATTAATCTGAGAAAACCGAATCAGAACGGCCGTTTTCACACGTCTTACAAATTTTCGGCCGACACTTAGTTGCACTCTGATAGGCTAATTTTCACCAACAGCTGATCACAACCAATCCAAGGCCAATTCTGAGTTTTGACTGATGAATGTCGGCCGACAATCGGCCATAAGCATGCATCGTTGTCAACATTCGAACTGAATAGGTTCAGGAAAAAGAAGAATTTGAGAACCCATTATAACAAAGCGAATATTCAATTTTCAATTTCATATTGTTTCAGCTATGTGTTATTTATCTTATCAACTTTTTCAGCTACAAACAGCTATGTGCTATTTATCTTATCAACTCTTTCAGCTACAAACAGCTATGTGTTATTTATCTTATCAACTCTTTCAGCTACAAACAGCTATGTGTTATTTATCTTATCAACTCTTTCAGCTACAAACAGCTTTGTGTTATTTATCTTATCAACTTTTTCAGCTACAAACAAAGAAAGTTCAATCTATTCAGAGAGGAGAGTGAAGGGTACGCCAAGCTGATATCTGAGTTAAATCAAGAGATAACTGAAAATGTCAGACCTGCTCAAATACTGGAAGCTATCAAGTCACTTATCGGTTAGTACCTTCTCATTATTTTAATCATACATTATTTGCTTCATCAATGTTTTTCATGTACAGTAAATATTATTTCTTTTGTTGCGACTTATTCATGTGTTTTATTGTAACTTACATTCAACGTAGATGCTAATCGAGTAGAATTCAACAAGTTTCAAAACATTTTTTTTTTTTCAATAGATTGGTCCTCATCGCAACTGATTTCTAGATAATAGTATCATTTCCAAGTTTATCCTTTCAAATGTGATGATAAATTATTCCTCTCTGGTTTCATTGTATTTCATTGAAGTTTGAATCCATGTCGAGCTCAACAACTATAAAAATATGTTGTTAAATGAGTATATTTGAACATGGACAAGCTGGGTTCGCTTTTCAAGTGTTCATTGGAATAGTCGACAGTAATACTATCGTCAGAGATTATGTTCCAGTGCACTTGTAAACTTTTGAACTAGCCGATCTAACCATGTTCAAATGCCTTGACCAAGCTTGTTGAAATCGGGCACTAGAATTTTATTGAGACCTTGAAATTTCACCAATAATAAATTATGTTATTTTTGGTCTGATGAGTTCAACAATTTTTGGTCAATTTGAGTACCTCAATTTTTATAAAAAACGGACAGTTTTTGCACTCACTTCACTTTCTGTTTTTTATTTTCCTTGCCTCACCTACTACCGTGAGTAAGGGAAGTCGGCTATTGCTTTCCAAAAAAATTAAGGTACACCAATTTCAAGTTTTCTATACGTTTCAAGGTCCCCTGAGTCCAAAAAATGATTTTATCATCTTTTATTCACTTATCAATGTAACATAACCTACCTAAAAGAGTGCACAAGAACAGCTCATGAGGGGAGGCTGAATAACTTCCTGGTAGCTACACCAGATGCAGTGGCATATTTAATTAAAGCAACTAGATATATCTTTATAACTTTCAAAAATTTATTTTTATTTGTGTTCCACCTTTCTTTTATAACTTGTGACTAAGATGACTTTCATTGTTTATATGTGTGACTTGTGTTAGATAACATAAAGATTTGTGTCGTAGCACCATACGCTAAATAAACTACATTTTTATGGAAACAAATTAAAAATTAACGTATTCAGAACTGAGAATAAATATGTAGATGACTTCTAGAAACAAAGAGTAGAACCTATTTGTTATATACAGAATAGAAATAAGAATACACCCAAAGTTCTATCAATACTAAGTAGATGAAATGGCTCAACTTTTTTTAAAACAGATACACATACACACAGAAAAAATGTAAAATATTTCATGATTTTACACACACGCTCAACGAAAACTCTACTCAAGAAAAAAAATTTCATGTTCTATTTATGCTATTCTAGGTTGCTTCAACCTTGACCCGAATCGAGTGCTGGACGTGATTTTGGATTCGTTCGAGAATCGACCGAACCACACTGATTTCTTCATACCTCTGATCAAGTCGTACATGCCGGATCCGAAGATCTTGTCGGAAGTTCTGGGATTCAAGTTTTCGTTCTACCAGAGTGGACCGGATCGCACTCCCAAGTCGCTGTTCCTAGTGGCTGCCAAAATGCTACAGCATGGTGTTATAGCTTTGGACGATATCTATCCTTGGGTAAGTTATTTATTTATAGTTGGGCCTATCTCAGTTATTGAGTGAATTAAAAACAAATTTCATACGTCAATGAACAGGATACATTGTTAAGAAACAGAATAATACATGCAATAACAACATTTTCCTCCACATAGACGAATCTGCAAGTGCTCATCTATGGTGTAGCACATGCTGGAAATACTTGATGAAATTGGTTTCAAACTTGAGTTTATTGACATAATCTATCATCTTACTTTTTTACATGTTATTCACTATTTAAATTTGGGAATATAATAGTTTTGGGTCAAGCCTTTTGTTCTTTCCCGATCATATTAATAATGATTTGTAGTTGTATCCACAAATTAAAATTATAATTTGTGCTCCATACTCTGGAGACCTAGCCTATAGACGAGCAAAGAAGCAGAGCCCGATCAGCTGGGAAGTTAAATAATATAACGATGCAGTAGCATAATAGAGAGCTCAACTCTTCATTAACAGTGTGTGGTTGATTGATTGAGTACTTTACTTTATTCATGTAGATTACAATATATACAATAGCTTACAATACAGCAAAATAATTATAGATGAATTTACATAATATAGACTAAGAAAATAATTATTGAACTGTATATGATATGAAAAAGTAATTTGTAATATAATAACTATAGATAATTGTATTGTTATGCATCTACATAAATTGGCGGAGCTTTGGACATATCAATGTCCATTCTTCGGAAAGATCTAATCTTGTGATGTGGGGAGGAGTTCTGAATCTATCCATCTATGTGTATGGTAAAGAGCAGTTAAATACAGTTGTTAGATAAGTGATTTTCGTATATTTTTACAAAGTGCTACGTTTTGGTGTACGCAAGATTATTGATCCAATGGCTACGTCTAATCTTTTTAGCCTTTTAGCCCCCCTGGGAAACTTGTAAGTGGGCAAGACTCAATGATGTGAATCATAGTCTGCATCTCACCACAATCTCAGATAAGAGAAATGGGGAATCAGCAAAGCCCCAAGGGTGCATTTTTCTCTAAAAAATATCAACATAGTTCAAAATTGGCCTATTAACACTGCTCAAAATATTAACAAAGCATGAAAGTAATAGTGAAGAGTTTGTTGGTTTAAATTTAGAACAAATGTATGCATTGCTCTTCTATTTATGACTCTCAAAATGTTACATGTTGTCAGCAATTGCATACCTGCTCTGAAATTCTATTTACAACTCTGAATATTTTTTGTCATCTTCAATTTCAATGTTTAATTGTATTAAACCTGCTCTATTAAACATTAATCAGTTGAGATACTTATATTGTAATTATCTGTTAATTTTTGTGTTAATTTTCTGTCAATTTTTAAAATTTCAGTTAACACCCGATGACAAAGTAATAACGAAAGCGTGGGAGAAAGATTTGCGAGATGCGAACGAGTATGTGAGAAAACTGAATATCGTTTCGATTAAGGAGAAAGAGAAGGAAGAACAGCCCGAAGAAAAAGAAGACGAGATGGAGAAGGTATTTATTGAAATTTAGTATTGTATTCTCAATTAGTTTAATCAATCAATAATGGTGTTCAGTGTTCGGAAAGATCTAATCTTGTGATGTGGGGAGGAGTTCTGAATCTATCCATCTATGTGTATGGTAAAGAGCAGTTAAATACAGTTGTTAGATAAGTGATTTTCGTATATTTTTACAAAGTGCTACGTTTTGGTGTACGCAAGATTATTGATCCAATGGCTACGTCTAATCTTTTTAGCCTTTTAGCCCCCCTGGGAAACTTGTAAGTGGGCAAGACTCAATGATGTGAATCATAGTCTGCATCTCACCACAATCTCAGATAAGAGAAATGGGGAATCAGCAAAGCCCCAAGGGTGCATTTTTCTCTAAAAAATATCAACATAGTTCAAAATTGGCCTATTAACACGGCTCAAAATATTAACAAAGCATGAAAGTAATAGTGAAGAGTTTGTTGGTTTAAATTTAGAACAAATGTATGCATTACTCTTCTATTTATGACTCTCAAAATGTTACATGTTGTCAGCAATTGCATACCTGCTCTAAAATTCTATTTACAACTCTTTGAATCTTTTTTGTCATCTTCAATTTCAATGTTTAATTGTATTAAACCTGCTCTATTAAACATTAATCATTTGAGATACTTATATTGTAATTATCTGTTGATTTTTGTGTTAATTTTCTGTCAATTTTTAAAATTCCAGTTAACACCCGATGACAAAGTAATAACGAAAGCGTGGGAGAAAGATTTGCGAGATGCGAACGAGTATGTCAGAAAACTGAATATCGTTTCGATTAAGGAGAAAGAGAAGGAAGAACAGCCCGAAGAAAAAGAAGACGAGATGGAGAAGGTATTTATTGAAATTTAGTATTGTTTTCTCAATTAGTTTAATCAATCAATAATGGTGTTCAGTGTTCAAATTAATTAGTAGCTCTACTATAAATTGTAACAATTTAGATTCAAAGTCAGTTTCATTGTGTAGAATCTATTTAGTTACAGTATCTATTTAGTAAGTTATGACTCACTCACTTTACGGTACTTATTTGTCATTTAGTATTATTGTTGTCTCTTTTTGTCCAGTTTAGTCTGTTTGAAGCTTTTCTAAACATTGAATGAAAAAGACTAAGAAATTGTCAAAAAAACACTGATTTATTGATAATTAGAAAGACCGGTTTCGGTTATATATCCAGTCATATTATAGGCTTGTATGAGAAGATTGAAATTCAGCACAATTTGGCAACATGGATATTTTCTCCAAGTCACAACCTATTTTATACAAACTATAGCTGTTATCAAGTTTGTATTTGCTATTTTTTGTATCTATTTATATACAGTATAGCCTTCACTGTGGAATTTCAATTTTCTCTCAATTGTTACATATTACTTGCAATTCATTTAAAAAATTTAGCCCTACTTAGATATTAAGTTTATTTTCCAACCTTTGTTGTATTCATTCATGTATTGTCTGTCTTTTTCCAGTTTGAAACGAATCAAAAGTTTGGCCTATGTGAAGCTCTACTGCAAATCGGCGACTGGGGCAACACACAGCTTTTGTGCAAGAAATTGCCAGATCATTGTGTGATGAACGAAATACCTGTGGCTCTGGCATTGTGCAAATTACTGCATTCACTCATTGAACCTGTTTACCGCAGGTGAGTACTTCTCTTCAAAACATTTTCAAATTATAAATACTATTTTTAAGCTTTAAATGATAGGCTTTATTTTCAGTATTAATGATTTTTGAGAGAATAGCATGATTTTTGAGAGAATAGGGTGATGATTTTTGAGAGAATAGTGTGAGGATTTTCGAGAGAATAGCATGATGATTTTTGAGAGAATAGTGTGATGATTTTTGAGAGAATAGGGTGATGATTTTTGAGAGAATAGTGTGAGGATTTTTGAGAGAATAGCATGATGATTTTTGAGAGAATAGGGTGATGATTTTTGAGAGAATAGGGTGATGATTTTTGAGAGAATAGTGTGAGGATTTTTGAGAGAATAGCATGATGATTTTTGAGAGAATAGGGTGATGATTTTTGAGAGAATAGCATGATAATTTTTGAGATAGTAGTTTGATGGTAATAGTATGATGGAAAGTGAAGAATGATAGAAACGTCAAAATGTATTATGTTTTTCAGAAATTGTGGGCTGGGGCCAAAAATCAAGGGTCTGCCAACTGCCCCTCCGAGCAGCCCTCTGGCCCCTAAGCCAGCGTCGACGTTTCTCGAAATGCGGTCACACATTGTCCCCATGCTGATAGCTCTGGGGCCTTCGCTGCATTACGACATGGTTCTACTGTACAAAGTATTGAGAGTGCTGCGGTCGTCTCTGGTCAAGGTGAACAGAAAATACTACTAAAAATAATAAATAATTATTTATTTATCATGAAGGTTTTATTTGTGGTATCTCATTGTTATTGTATTCAATCAATTGTGAAAAATTAATTTTTTTAATTAAAAATTAATTTTATTGTATTCAATTTATTGTGTTCCAAATTCCATGTAAAAAAATTTTGGACTGAAAATTCTGATGTGGAGTGAAAAGTAATAAAAATCAAATCAAGTTTTATTCAATGATATCACTTACATGACAAATTCCATAATACAAATGATATTACAGATCATTGAATACAATAGGTACTGTTTGCTTAAGAAAAATCTTGTCTGCAAACAGGAGTGAAATAAGGATTTAACCTTATTCCGAATTCATAATCTAAATTTGGAAGAGGAATATTGGAGGGTTCGCATGTTTTTTGCACTTCCAATTTAATTTTTTATGAGAG
The DNA here is from genome assembly GCF_014356525.2 of Nilaparvata lugens. Classification (NCBI taxonomy): domain Eukaryota; kingdom Metazoa; phylum Arthropoda; class Insecta; order Hemiptera; family Delphacidae; genus Nilaparvata; species Nilaparvata lugens. The sequence continues at coordinate 9,694,047 of NC_052515.1, forward strand.
TAATTTTGTATTGTAAATAATTACTTTTCTACAGTTTCTTCAAAGTGTGGGCTTTTTAATTGAATAAATTCTCTTTATGAGTATTTTGTAATTAGAAATCTTTTTTTGTTTGTTTTGGATTTTAATAAATTTGAGTGTAATTTGAAAAAGTGAAAGTGACACATAACCTAGCTACATTTGAACTGTTGTATAAATTAGAATTGGAACCGTTTTGGGCTTATAAGCCTGTTGTACTTTTCTGTAAGTTGTGTAATTCTGAATGGTTAAATAAATAAATAAGTAGGCTACAATTTTGAAAGAGTCAAGAGCCATTTGCCCAAAACGCTCCCAGTTCCTGATTTATTAAAAGTCCAGAGGCTATGTAGTATATCTAATCAAATCAAATTTATTCACCAATTAACAACAGTGTTACAAGAAAATAAATATATAATTTTTTGTTAAATAATAATGGCCTGGCTAGAAAAAGAATTCTTATGCTCTAACCACGAGTTCAAATATTCTTTACTATATTTAACATGATTATAGAATTAATACAGCTCTTTATAATATAATCAAGACCAGTACAACACAGATAGATAGATAGATCAAATAAACAATCTCATAATTAATGTAATATACTTAATCATTAATCAATCCATCTTCAGCTGTAAAATAAGGATTTAACCTTATTCCGAATTCATAATCTAAATTTGGAAGAGGAATATTGGAGGGTTCGCATGTTTTTTGCACTTCCAATTTAATTTTTTATGAGAGTAATTTTGTATTGTAAATAATTACTTTTTACAGTTTCTTCAAAGTGTGGGCTTTTTAATTGAATAAATTCTCTTTATGAGTATTTTGTAATTAGAAATCTTTTTTTGTTTGTTTTGGATTTTAATAAATTTGAGTGTAATTTGAAAAAGTGAAAGTGACACATAACCTAGCTACATTTGAACTGTTGTATAAATTAGAATTGGAACCGTTTTGGGCTTATAAGCCTGTTGTACTTTTCTGTAAGTTGTGTAATTCTGAATGGTTAAATAAATAAATAAGTAGGCTACAATTTTGAAAGAGTCAAGAGCCATTTGCCCAAAACGCTCCCAGTTCCTGATTTATTAAAAGTCCAGAGGCTATGTAGTATATCTAATCAAATCAAATTTATTCACCAATTAACAACAGTGTTACAAGAAAATAAATATATAATTTTTTGTTAAATAATAATGGCCTGGCTAGAAAAAGAATTCTTATGCTCTAACCACGAGTTCAAATATTCTTTACTATATTTAACATGATTTTAGAATTAATACAGCTCTTTATAATATAATCAAGACCAGTACAACACAGATAGATAGATAGATCAAATAAACAATCTCATAATTAATGTAATATACTTAATCATTAATCAATCCATCTTCAGCTGTAAAATGGTTCCACGAATTAATACTGTAAGCAAGTTGTGGAACGGCAAGAGAAGCCTCCACCAATTATGGAAGCAAGATGTGCCTTCACCAAATATGTAAGGGGGGGAAGAGAACTATGATAACTTTGTAAGGGGAAAAACTATTATAACAAAAAAGAACAGAATAACTAGAACTTTAATTAATGAATCTTCAACATATATACATTTGAGCAAAACAAGATTAATTTGATTATAAAAACATTATTGATATGAATTTTATGGGGAAAACACTCGCTTGCTGCTAATGATGATTCAATGTTTGTGGCTATGAAAATTTAAGAACAATGATTCAGTAGTCACCTACCTTTTTTAAATGGCATCCACTGGTATTTCGCGACTTTAGTATTTCAAAAGAACAAATATTAACTGAACCAATGAATAGGCTCAGAACCCGTTTCCCTTAACAATACAATTATTTTTATACTGCCCGATCTGTGACAGAATAACTGTATTATTAAACGAACCGAAATCTAGCCTTTTTCACTGGATCAGCCGGACTTAACTTTTAGTCCTATCGAACGAGCTGAGTCTCACTCAGACCAAAAGTAAAATTTTGGGTATTAAATATAAACTCAGTCAATGCCAAACATGAAAGCCATTTCAAGTACATATTTTTATCTGTCGCACAAGCGGCACGTTTGTTATTAAAAACAAAAGAGAAGCTACATTAATTTTGACAACAAATGAAATAAACAATCTTTCTGTCGATGACAAAGATTGTTCAAAGACAAAAACACTGTTCATTAAACTTTTCCAATTTAAAACTCTAAAATCCTGATCAATATGAGATAAATATATGATTCATATATATGTCCCATATGACCAGGTGACAATACCAAACTCCCGATTTTAAATATTGCATTGCATTTTAAGGGTATGTGCACAGATACGCCTCAGTTCACGTTCTTTCTAAAACCAGAATAGCTTCTGTGTCAATAAATGATATGATAAATGTCTCTCTCGTACTATCCAAGGCATCAGCGCCCCCTCCATAATGGCTATAATGATTTTACCATTTCTAACTGAAATAATCACTTTTGAATACTTGAATTACGAAATAGCAGTCTGATATTTATAAATAAAAGCTATTAGCTTCTACTCACATTAGTGGAGCGCTTACGGACACTAGGCCTTGTTAGTATTCTGTGAATATAATTAACTGTGAATCCAAAATTGAAGTGTCAACCATTGTTGAGAAAGAGCCTAGCTCCACAAACGTGAGTAGAAGCTAATAGCTTCTTTTAATAAAAATCAGACTGCTATGTCGTAATTTAAGTATTCATAAGTGATTATTAATATTCGTAATAAAAAGAAACATTGAAGAGTGAAATAAATAACTTCTCTCACCCACTCTACAGTTTTTGTCTTTCAATTCATTATGTGTACAAGTGTTATTTATTTATTCATAACTAGTCTGTTTTTCTTGAAATTCTTATAATTTTTGTTGTGTGTTCCAGTCGGGCGTAGAACCGAGTACAGGACCCCCCGAGGGGGATTCTCTCTACCATGACACCCTCACCATTCTCGACGACGTCATCCTGCCGACTCTCTCCTACCTCGAATCCAACTGCTGTGTGGCCGAAGAAATCTGGGGAATAATCAGATTGTACCCCTATCACTGCCGGTAAGTTCTACTCTAAAATGTTCTAGATTGAGTTTGATATCATAATAATTGATATATAATCAATCTACTTGATCATGCATAATCTATAATCCATTTAAAAAATTAAAGTAGCCTTTTTACAACTTCATTTTTGTTTTGACATGTTTCGTGAGTAAGTTAATAAAATAAAGTTGAAAAAGGTACTTAGATTTTTTCAATTTTTATATAAATATACGAGTAGGTTAACCCTTATCGAAAAAGTGTCTATAATCAGGACTTCCTGTATACCAGAGCTGCGCCTAAAAAAAATGGCCGCCTTAGTTGGTGGCCGGCATTGATATTGATGTAGGCAAGCCCTACATGGATACTTATCATGTGAGCATGGTTGTCGAAGTGACTGTTTTGGCAACGAACTGTTTATGAAAAAATTACAAGTTGGAGTTGGAGTTTTATGAGAGTTGTTTGAAGATGATGTTGTATTTTTATTTTTATCTTGTTCAATGTAAACTTTTAATGAATAAAGTGTTAATTACAAAAGCATATTTACAGCAATATTTTGAACGGGAACTAGACGAACTGAGATTTCGACAAACTGAGACGCTCTCTAACAGCTAATTAGTGATTTTTTCTCAGTAGGAATTTCTATAAGACCACCACATACGGCCGCTATTTTTTTCTAGGCTTAGGTCCGGTAGTATATAGGAGGTCCTGCTATAATCCATCTCTAAATCTAGTATACTCCATCTACTTGAAATTGTGGTCGATAATTGATTGAATATTATTTTAATAAAAACACTAAGATATCGTATAATCAAATATAACGAATTTATTTAAAGATGAACACAAACATGTTTCAGTCTTCTTCTTCAGTCTTAGAGCCAGAGCATATTTAGCGTTTTTACAAGCGTTTACAGACGGCGTTTTTAGAGTCGACAGGGCAGGAAGCTCCCCGATTGGGTTGATGCCTGAAAAAACGCCTTATGTGTATGTGGTCTGGTCTCATTAATTTATCTCAGAATAAATATCACTATAGTTAGGTCCACGTTATAATGTCAGTGGAGAAAAATAGGAAAACAACGTTGCCGATCCTCTGTCTAATCAATGCCTTCTTTAGACGGTAGCTGATACAGGTTTATTGATGTAATATTAACTGTTCATTCTCATTTAAAATAATCAATTATATTTTATTAAGCAAGAAATTATATTTTTCATCAATTTCATAATGAATTTTTATAATTGAGATGAAATATTTTGTTAATGAATTATTTATTCCACATTGTTGAAAGACGATCTGGCAACAGAGCAAAGCAAGAATGAGATAGCGCTATCCGCTTTGTTGAATGAGAGACAAAGATAGCAATACCATTGCCAATCAAACACTGCCATTATAACGTGGACAATACATCTCATCAAACACTGTGTTATAATTGCATTCTTATGAACAAAATGGACTTGACAATTAAATGATATTGGGATGAATAAAACAAGTGACTCCTTTCTTTAGGCTACTATTTTTCTCCCAAATTCAAACTAAAAATACTTCGAATTTATCTATTAAAAACTTGACCCTAGATTTAATTATTTAATAGTATTTGTAAAAACTTTCTCATTCTTATTCAATCAATACTTACCAATGAATTCTTTTTTATGAATTTTAACATCGATTAAAATGCAAAACCAATTTGTGATATTTAAATTCAGCGGGGGTTTCTCATTTTCTATTAAAAACTTGGCCCTAGATTTCATTATTTAATAGTATTTATAGAATTTTTTTCATTCTTATTCAATAAATGTACTTAATCTTAACATCAGTATATTCAAAACCAATTTTTGGTATTTATTTATTTAACAACAATGACAAAACAACTAAATCATAAAATGATTGGAAACGAAAAATAGTCTTATAACCCTTACTATTCCATTCCCGAATTTAGTCCAAAAGAGGTTATGATTCTTCAGCAGTTTCAAACACATACATTTTGATCCCAAAATAATCGCATAAGATTTTGAATTTAGAATCTTATTTTAATATAGGAAATTAACTAAACAATTCACTGTATCAAGTCAAAAACTTGGAAAATATTGAATAAACATTGACATTTTTGAGCCATAATAAAAACATCAACTCACTCACTGAGTCACCTGATCATATCATTTATCCCAATTCAGTGAGGTTTTCTCTTATTTGCAGATACTGCCTCTACAGCAGATGGAAGAACGAGACCTACAAACACTACGCGAAACTAATTAGACGAAAAGGGGAGACCGAGAAAAAGATCAAAGCACTCATGAAACGAGTCAGCAAAGAGAACGTGAAACCAGTTGGGCGACTTATCGGCAAAATCACTCACTATGCTCCTGGATATTTATTTGATTACATGCTGGGCCAGTTACAGATTTATGATAATCTTATAGTTCCGGTTGTGGACTCTCTGAAGTACTTGACGTCCATGTCCTACGATATTCTTGGGTATTGTTTAGTGGAAGCGCTGGCTTTGAGTGAAAGGAATAGGTTCAAACACGACGGAACGTCGATTTCGTTATGGTTGCAAAGTTTGGCATCGTTCTCAGGGTTTATTTTCAAAAAGTACAATGTGGAACTGACAGGGTTGTTGCAGTATCTAGCTAACCAGTTGAAGATGAAGAAAAGTTTGGATTTGTTGATTTTGAAAGAAATCGTGACAAAGATGGCTGGGATCGATACAGCTGACGAGATGACTGTTAATCAGCTGGAGGCCATGGCTGGGGGGGAGCTGTTGAGAGGGGAGGCGGGTTATTTTAGTCAGATTCGAAACACTAAGAGGTCCTCGTTGAGGTTGAAAGAAGCCCTAGCCGAACACGATCTTGCTGTAGCCTTGTGTCTGTTGACAGCCCAACAACGGTACTGTGTGATTTATGAGGAGACCGAGAAGAGTCACCTGAAGTTGGTGGGGAAACTGTATGATCAGTGTCAAGATACTCTGGTGCAGTATGGGACGTTTCTAGGCTCCACAATGTCCATGGAGGAGTACATTACTAGACTACCGTCTATACACTCTTTACTAGCCGAGTATCACATCCACACGGACGTAGCTTTCTTTCTAGCTCGCCCCATGTTCACACACGCGATAAACTTGAAGTACGACACCTTGCGAAAATCAGACCCAAATTGTAAAAAGCTGACTAGCTCCCAGAAACAACAGAAGTACTGTGAGGCAGTGTTGGACGTAATGGCGCCGATTGCTGCTAGTGTGCACCCCCTGCATCCGGCGAAGGTTTGGGAGGACATTTCGCCGCAGTTCTTTGTGACGTTCTGGTCGTTGACTATGTATGACCTGTTTGTGCCCGTGGAGTCCTACACCAAGGAGATAAACAAGATTAAGCAGTTGGCGGCCGGTGTCAATGATAGCAAGGATTTGCCGGCCGGTGTCAATGATAGCAAGGATTTGCCGGCTAGTAAGCAGAAGAAGGAACAGGTTTGTTGATGAATTATCTTGTCTATTTTATAATTTAACTGTTATCTAATTTATATTAGTTCAACAATAATTGTATTTCAAGTACTGGAAAGACCATATAGGTTGTTGAAGAAAATAGATATTACCCATTCCTTCCACATTCCCAGACAACTGAATTCACGTACAACTGAATTTCAACCCCTCCCAAGGGGGTTGTAACTTGAATACTTTAAATGTAAACACCCATTGTATGTGGTACATCATTTTAAAGGCCTTTCTAAAACAAGAAAGATGACAAATAAAAATTTTCTATAATACTTTTAGCAAAAATCTCGGCTAATTGAACTCTATCAAACAATTTAATCAAACAAACAATTTAAATTATGTTGGAGTTAAAAAAATAAAATCAAAATGCATTAAACTATAAAGAATACTAGATAGATAATGAATTGATGTTAATTAAATTGAAATGAACGCGAGAAATAATCATTGATCAATAAATATGATGGCTATCTATAATAATTGTACCGCAATTGATAATATATATGTATATCAACTCTATAATATAATAAAGGAAAGAATTGGCTCACACACGTTCTATATAGAAAATATACAAATGACGCTTCATCACAATAATTAAACTTCTCAACTGATTAACTGCAAATTTTGCATAAAAATTCAGAATTTACAGAAGATGGTCATGGGTCTATTTTTATTGCTATTAATAAATTAATTCTATGTAATTTAATAATTGAAACAAATTAATTTAATTTGTGGCTCAAAGTTTACGCTATGATAAAAGCCCAACCAAACAGACTTTTCTGTAAGTGAATCAGTGTTGTCATGGTTAGCAAGCGCGACTCATGAATGAAAGATTGTGGGCTCAAGACCGATCAAATTCATATTTTTCGGATCAAACTCTGATGAAGATTATTCACGTTATTTTTACAAAATAATAATAGCTATTTATGTATTAAGAGCGTAATGCGTGACTTCATCGCTCGCGCAAAACAGTTATCACGCGACGCGAAGCGGAGCATGATAATTTTGCAAGAGCGATAAAGAAGCATTACGCGCGTATTACATACAAAATTTTTTCTACAACTGCCCAAACCTTTTAAATTACTTATATAGGCGGAGTTACAATTACCGACTTTTTAGTTCAAGATCTGACTTTTTGGCGAGCTGCTTACAATCAGGTGATTAGCGAGCGTAAAGAAACTCTTCTGCGCATGCGCGAATGATCAGCGAGCGTAAAGAAAATCTACTGCGCATGCGCGGATGGTTAGCGAGCGAAAAAGTAGATTCTCCTCAGAAATAAGCTGTTTTACGAGGAGAATTGAGAATGTAAATTCTTTCTTCACGCGCAGTTGTAGAAAAAAAATTTTTTCATGTTACCTGGACATAGAAAAATTGCATTGTACAAGACAACACTCTCTTCAGTGCAAAGCACGGGTTACTTGCTAGTCATCATGAAAGTAAAAATAACACATTACTAGTAGAAAAGACAACATGCGTTTTTATCCATTTCTTTCTGATTACTCATGTATTTTCTGTGCAGGAACGCTACCACGCCCTATCCGAGAAACTGCAGGACGAGCGCAAGAAGCAACAGGAACACGTGGAGAAGATCCAGGCCCACCTGCAGCAGGAAAAGGACTCGTGGTTCCTGTCGCGGTCGGCCAAAACGGCCAAGAACGAAATGATCACGCAATTCCTGCAGCTGTGTCTGTTCCCGCGCTGCATATTCACCATGACCGACGCTGTCTACTGTGCTAAGTTTGTGCACATTCTGCACAGTCTCAAGACGGCCAACTTCTCCACGCTGCTCTGCTATGATCGGCTCTTCTGTGATATCACCTATTCCATCACCTCGTGCACTGAGAACGAGGCTAATCGTTATGGCAGGTTAGTATGAGTTTGATTCACTTTACAGATGTAAATAAATTAGAGATTGCATTCATTAAAATATTGAATTTTTTATCAAAGTGACATACCTTACAAATCATAATACACCATATTTATTTAATCATCACTAACAGTCGGTCCCGGCTGGCTAAAAAGCAGTCTTTAGATCATGTCAGAGGGCCTGAAATTGATCAGTTGAAACCTGAAAACTCTGACACCAGACCTGAGCCAGCCAGGTCGCTCGATATTATTATCACGAACATGATCTTATAATCATAATCATGATTGGGATTCATAATAATATGATCGAGAGAGGACAACAGGCAGAGATCAAAACTTTCTCTTCGCATTTGATCAATGTAAGTTTGAAAATTTATTATTTTTAGAAAAATGAATTGCTAATGAATATTTATAATAAATATTGAACCAGAATCAAAAGTTAATTATATAGCAGAGGACCTCCTTCTCCACCTACTCCTCCACCTCCTCCTCTGTTGTTTTCTTCTTCTTCTTTTTCTTCTTCTTTTTATTCTTTTCTTCATTTTCTCCATCTTCTTCTTCTTCTCAATCTTTTTGTTCTTCTCCTTCTTCTGCCATGTCGTCTTTTGTTTTTCTTAGTTTTCTTCTTTTTCCTCTTCTCCTCTCGTTGTCTTCTCCTTCCTCCTAGTTCTTATTTTTCTTCATCCTCTTCTCCTCCCGTTGTCTTCTTTACCATCCTCCTCTTCTTCTTCAATGTCTTGTTCTTGTTCTTCTCCTTCTTTAATCTATTCTCCTTGTTCTTTCTCCTCTCCTCCTCCCGTTGTCTTCTTCCCCTTCTCTTCTTCTTCTTCTTCTTCTTCTTCAATACGTTGTTCTTGTTCTTCTTCTCCTTCAATTTCTTCTCGTTCTTTTTCCTCTCTTCCTCCCGTTGTCTTCTACTTTCTCCCTCTCAATAAAGTACTCAATCAATCAATCAATCTTCTTCTTGTTCTTCTTCTTCATCCTCCTCCATGTCTTCTCCTTCTTCATCCTCCTCCATGTCTTCTCCTTCTTCATCCTCCATGTCTTCTCCTTATTCATCTTCATCTTCTCCTCCTCCTGTAGTTTTCTCATTTTTCCTTCTCCAACTTTTCTTCATCCTATTCTTCTTCGTCTTCATAATTGGTTGTGTTGTTGCTGTTGTGTTGGTAGGTTTTTGTGCGCGATGCTGGAGACTGTGATGCGGTGGCACTCTGAGAAGCAGATCTTCGACGAGGAGTGCGCCTTCTACCCGGGCTTTGTCACCAAGTTTAGGGTGAGCAACCAGTACTCAGAGGCCAACGACCACGTCAACTACGAGAACTACCGACATGTCTGTCACAAGTGGCACTACAAAATCACCAAGGTACGTTCAATATTACCATAGAGAAACGATAGCATACGTAGATATCCCATGGTATAGGGCGTTTATGTCGCAACTTTTACTGTTATCTCAAGCCTATAGTCCACGTAGTTCTTTCCCGTGAAGGTTTATGACGCTGGTAGTCTCTCATATTGTGCCGTTCTTACACTCCTACCCGGTCAAAACAGTAAAAATCGACAATAATCGGCTTGAGATAACAGTAAAGTTGCGACATAAACGCCCTATACCATGGGATATCTACTTACGCTATTGTTTCTCTATGATATTACCATAAACAAAAGATAGTCGTATGTGTCGGAACATACTAGATGCATATACAGAGTGAGTCATATGTATGGGAACCCTTCAATAAGTTGAAGACTGTTTTAGATATAATACTGTAACTTTCAGGATAAGTTATTGCTAGAATACTCCACCTTTTGACGTACAACTTAATTTCAACCCCTTATAAGGGAGTGACTTAGGGGTTGTAACTCGAATATTTTAAATGTAAACACCCATTGTATGGTGCATCATTTTAAAGACCTTTTTAAAACAAGAAAGATGACATCAATAAAAATGTTCTATGATATTTGTATCCAAAATGGCGGCTGATTGAAGTTTAAATTACTTGAAATTAAATTACAGACTATAGAATTATTCATATAATCAATCAGCTGACAAGTGAATTATTCATTGCATGCACTACACAGATGTCTATTTCTATTAGGTAGGGTTTCAATGTTTTTTATGATGCGTGCCCATCAGTATCAATATTCTCACATTTGAAAAGCAAATTTAATAGGTGATTGAAAATAAAATGAAAGATGATTAAAAAATGAACGAAATAATGCTGAAGAAATTTTAATATTATTGATAAAAAAAAATAGTTGAGAAATATTTTTATCAGATGTAAAGATTATCACGGAACTGGATAAATTATCATATGGGATACAAATTCAAACGTGAACTGAGGTAATTAACATAAGTGAATTGTTGATCTTGGAAAAAACAAATAACAGTTTTTAAGAGTAAATTATGATTCAACTGTGAATTGTGATTGAATTGAATCAACTAGAACAGGTGACTTCAGATACTTGTGGATGAGAAAACTGCGTGAGGTCTACTGTTCACAGAACTACTAGTAAAATATGTGAATGCTCGCTTACATTAGTTGTGACAATATTCAAGTCGCATTTTATAAATTATTTGTAATTTTAGGCAATGTGCACATGTCTGGAGTCGAAAGACTACGTGCAGATTCGCAACGCACTGATCATCCTGATCAAGATCCTGCCGCACTACCCGATGCTGACCAAGCTGTCGCAGTTCATAGAACGGCGCATCGACAAGGTGAAGGAGGAGGAGAAGAGTGAACGCCAGGACCTGTACACGTTGGCCACCAGCTACAGCGGCCAGCTCAAGGCCCGCGCACCTCACATGCTCAGGGAGAACGACTTCCATCATGTCGGCGAGCGGGTCAGTTCATAATCCACCCATCAAAAGGACTATAGTGAGGTCCACGTTATAATGGCAGTGTACGATTGACTATACTGTTGCTGTCCTTTTCTATCATACAACAAAACAGATAGCGCTATCTCTCTCTAGCTTTGCAATGTTGTCTGTTTGCCAAATTATTTTATTTTTACTTTTGACAGTGACTGTACAAAAGTAAACAAACCATTCTCAGCCGCCATTTTCCTTCTTCATTCTATCAAAATACTTTAGTACACGAGTCGTATAATTGATTTAAAATGTATTTTTGAAACAATGAAATAATTTTTAGATATTACCGTATAATAAACACAAATTAAAATACCTGAAATGACATTTTAAAAGTTGATAACTAATCATCCTAGACTTCATCCATGCTTCAGTTACCCTACACGTATACGTTAGACCTACTCGTACCGGTATAAATAATATTGAACGGTTATTTCAGGATTATTTCCATTGAAACTACTTATTTTAAATGGGATTTCTATTTTTCTATTATTCTTAAAAGAAATTGGAATAGAATATCAACCAAATAACTTAATTTCTGTTGTTTTGAAATTCAGATTGGTGTATCACAGATTTTTAAATTAACCGCCATTTCAGGTTTGTATAAAATTAAAATTCTTATCTCAGTTATGAAAGCAAATTTCTGAATCAAATTATGAAAAAAGTATATTTTCTTGATTAATTTGACATTTGAATTGATTATTTTATCAAGGAAATGATAATTATTATTAGATCAAATTTAATGGGATGAATTGAGTAACAGCTGTGTACACTCAGTGGCAAAATGGAGAGACTTGGCAGCGTTTTTCTCCTGTCTTCCTTCACTGCCATTATTACGTGGACCTCACTATAGGGTTCAAAAAGTGTAGTATATATATACAGGGTGTTTCAGAAGTAGTGTCGAGAATTTTAGGGTATTGTACCTGGATGCTAGGAGACTACAAATGTCATATTTGAAGTGTCCAAAACTCAGCGGTTATCCTTATAGCTGCCATTTTGTTTTTTTCACTTAAAAATTTTTATCTCAAGAACGAAATGTTGTATTGATCTGAAATTTGGCATGAATATTTATGCTATAAAGACTCAACTATGAAAAATAAAAAAAAAATTTTCGTTGAAATTTTTCAAAATGGCGGCCATTTTAAATTTTTGATGGCGAATATCTCGAAAACCGTCCATTTTACAGAAAATTTACAAGAGACAAAAAAGTTAGCAAATTTTTTCACGATTCCAATGATATCTAATTTATTAAGATTGGTCGAAGAATAACAGAGAAATTAATTTTTTTCGTACTGCATGCATGACCACTTTTCACCATTTAAAGATCAATATTAATTTTTTAATTCCAGATGTATTTAAGATGAAGCTTTGAAACTCGGTATGGCTCCATATGGGCAAACAGATGATTTCACAATGGTTTTCAGATGATAATGTTTGTCTTGTAAAAGTATTGTTGTTTCATTAAAAGTAAAGAACCAGATGTAGTGCTTCCTATTTCTTAGTCTCACGTTTCCTAGGTCTTATTTCTATCTTAAATTTCCAGTTTCAATATTTTCTTACGTTGCTTCTACACAAATATTCAATTATTGTAATGGAATTTAGTTCGCTGGAGTACACCGATATTCACTTCATGTATGGAGCAGCTCTTGGCAATGCGACCGAAGCAAGAAGAATGTATGCAGCTGCATTTCCAAACCGCCGTCTCCCTTCCGACAAGGTGTTCACAAGAACTCACAATCGGCTGAGAGAAGTTGGTTCATTTGAACGGAACAGGGTAATTGCTGGTAGGCCTCGAGCAGTTCGAAATGTTGCTTTTGAAGAGGAAGTATTGCAGAAATTCGATTTCAATCCTAGAACGAGTACGAGAGCAGTTGCAAAGCAAATCAATTCAAGTGCTTCTTCTGTGTGGCGTGTACTAAACAAGGAAAGACTTCACCCCTTCCGCTTTCAAAAAGTTCACTCATTGGTTGAACGCGACTATGAGCCAAGAGTAAACTGTGCCCGTTGGTTTCTTCAGCAAGACATTATCCAACCAAATTTTCTAGAAAATGTGTTATTTACCGATGAGTCCAGCTTTACAAGAGAAGGAATCTTCAACTCTCGCAACAGTCACGTCTGGGCCTTAGACAATCCTCATGAGGTCAAAGTGCGTGGTTATCAGCATAGATTTTCGCTGAATGTTTGGGCGGGTATCTTAGGTAATCGCGTGATTGGACCATACATTCTTCCTAATCGTCTGAATTCTCCCACGTACATTACTTTTTTAAGAGACATACTACCAGAACTTTTGGAAGATGTGCCTCTTGCAAACAGATATAATATTTGGTTTCAACATGATGGTGCCCCTGCTCATTTCGGAAATGTTGTTACGGACTTTCTGAACATGACCTATCGTCAGCGGTGGATTGGGCGGGGTGGACCAGTACCGTGGCCCGCACGTTCACCTGACCTCAACCCTTTAGATTTTTTTTTCTGGGGCCATATGAAAGACCTTGTTTACAGCACGCCAGTAGAAAACGAAGAAGACCTTGTGGCAAGAGTGGTTGCTGCAGCAGGTGCCATTCAAGATGATGAAAATGCTTTTATAGCAGTTCGACGGTCCATGATTGAAAGGTGCAGACTGTGTTATCAAGTTGAAGGACGGCATTTTGAGCAATTGCTGCATTAGTATCAGTGAACCGATTTGAGTGAAATTAATATTTTTCAATGTAAAATAAAATTTGGAGGAAAGTTATTCTTGTATATTTCTGTAATAAGAACGGTTTTCATGAAATTATAAAAAAAATTAATATTGATCTTTAAATGGTGAAAAGTGGTCATGCATGCAGTACGAAAAAAATTAATTTCTCTGTTATTCTTCGACCAATCTTGATAAATTAGGTATCATTGGAATTGTGAAAAAATTTGCTAACTTTTTTGTCTCTTGTAAATTTTCTGTAAAATGGACGGTTTTCGAGATATTCGCCATCAAAAATTTAAAATGGCCGCCATTTTGAAAAATTTCAACGAAAAATTTTTTTTTTATTTTTTATAGTTGAGTCTTTATAGCATAAATATTCATGCCAAATTTCAGATCAATACAACATTTCGTTCTTGAGATAAAAATTTTTAAGTGAAAAAAACAAAATGGCAGCTATAAGGATAACCGCTGAGTTTTGGACACTTCAAATATGACATTTGTAGTCTCCTAGCATCCAGGTACAATACCCTAAAATTCTCGACACTACTTCTGAAACACCCTGTATATCTGTGGAAATTGATACCATAAATGAAGAATTTGTTTCGAGATTATTAAACGGTTATAAGATCAAAAAGTTCCGAAATTTAATAATCTTTTGTTGGTAAGTAATTTAATGCTGTTAGGTAGTGGGAGTGATTAGTGAAGGAAAGATTATCGGACCTCTCTGTCTTCCAGTGAGAGCCGTGTAAAAGTTTTTTGTGTATAATCTCTCGGACTATAGGAGACTTTGAATTCCGAAGGCGGGTTCTACAGGTTAGAATTGCTAACTATGTCGAGGAACGTTGCATCTATAGTCCTAGAGATTATACACGAGAGACTTTTACACGGTTCTCACTCGAAGACAGAGAGGCCACATGCTCTTTCCTTCACTATTTCATCACTGCCACTACCTAACAGCATTCTCCCTACTTTTGTGTCAGCATCCAATTGTGCGCAGCATGCTTACTCCACTGCTCCACCACTCTGTCCATGCTACAAACTGTGCAACGAGAAACTGGTTTCCCCTCTTCATATTAAAAGTAATATCTTTCGGACTATAACTCAGTCAATATAGACATGAAATGGGGTGTGTGTATGCTTACAATTTATATTGTAGTTTTGATTTTTTAATACATTCATTTTGTATTGTTCTAATACATAAGAGAAGTCCAGAACCAATTTTTTCATGCAAAATTTATTTGTGCTAGATACAGGGTGGCCTTAAACTATGCATTTAAATGGAGCAATCGGAAGATATAAAAACTAAAATTTATCAAAATTGATTTTTTTTATTTCCAATTTTCAGAAAAATTGTAACTCAGTACTCAAGATGGAGAGTTTCGAATGATTTTATTTCATCTAGAATTTTATAATATAAAAGAAGGTGAGAGCGAATTTTTCTGACCGATTGCTGGATTTGTCGGAAATAGCTGAAAATTGGAATATACGAGGTTTTGGGCCACTCTGTATCTAGCTTGAGGAAACTCTGCATGGATAAATTGGTTCTAGTTTTTTTTCTTATGTCTCCAAACAGTATCATATTAGCCTTTCTCTTATTTTTTTAATATTACAATATTGAAAAATCAGAACTACAATATGAATTGCAAGCACCAATGTAGTGGTAGTGGCTGATATAATATTTCATCACAATATAATGCTCCCTTGAATCTTGGATCATCATAATGATTGTTAATGTAACTAATAATTATTATTATTCCATGAAAAAGTACAAATCATCGATTCATATTCCCTCAATTTTGTTCCAAACTTATCTAAAATATTACTCTGATTATTACAACTGCAAAATTTAGCCTGGATAATGTGACATAATTGACCACTTTTTTGTTTGCTTCAGGTTGCTAAAAGTCAGGACGGCTCAACGAGCTCAGATCATAACGCCTCACAGAATTCCTCTTCCAAGCAAGTCAATGGTGAAGTCAAATCAGGTATTTATATAACTTACAATGTGTTAAAATAAAAACCTCTTTCATTGCATTTGATAAGATTCCCTCTCTTTTCAAAAATCTTTTGTTTACTAGACTATTAATTACCTATATAAACATTTTTTTGAATATGCATTTTTTAAAGCCATCTATTTCTTTAAACAAGAAAATACGCTTTATAGATGATTTATTTCCAATGTCTAGATTTAAAGTCCCCAAGGATTTATAGTTAGTTTCTTTTTTGGTCCTGCAAAATTATTTCTTTAATATGTGAATATTTTTCTATTTTAGTTATAAAATAATGTGAAATATTTATTCTAAGTTTCAAATTCAAATTCAAATTTATTTCCACAAAGTAGGTACAAACATTCAACCATAAAACACAAATGCAATTCACCACAATCAATTCAAATGAATAACATTCCTTACTAAAAAATAATAAATTGAACAATAATAGCATTAATTCTTCCTCTTCTTCTACTTTTTCTTCTTCTTTCCCTCCTTCCCCTCTTCTTCTTACAAGTCCTTCCTAATATTCCTAACTAGTAAGAGTTATAATGCACAATCAAACTGAATGGATTGAGGATTATCATTACATTTATGTTTGGTTTTGAAGCATCTAAATTTGGAAAATATACTTTGTGAAAATAATTAAGGACTGAAAATTTCGTGAACAACTACTAGACCTAACCTATTTCGGACTATGTGTAACGTTATCTAAATTTGGGAGGAGAATAGCACAAGGTTACCTTATTTTTTTCTCTATCATTTTGATGGTGTACTTATTGTATGAATCAATCAATCAATCAATATATAAAGAACAACTATTGTGGTAGTTATCCATATTGAATAAAAATACTAGATATTGTCCAAGTACAGACTCGTTAAAAATCGAGATACCGTTTTCGGTTGTTACACCATTATCAATCCGTGGTAAACTGAGACTTATTTTTGATAAACCAAGACCTTGGAATATTATAGTTTACCAGATATTGATGATGGTGTAACAACCGAAACCGGTATCTCGATTCTTTACTAATCTGTGGTTCAACAATATTTAGTCTTTTTATTTAGTGTGGTCGTAATTATAACGTTTTGTTTTCAATAGAAACTGTAACTTACTGTTTTGTAAAACTTTGCTTGTCTTGTAAGCTACACTTCAGTTGAGTTTAGAAAGCAATTAATATTGGGAGAATTAATTATCACATTACAAAATGTATTTCCTTTTTTAAAAACTGCCCGTCTATTTAAAAAATCCAGACAATTTGAGAATAAATTACTATAAAAAATAGTCAATAATTGGGTGACTTCCCTTAACCTAGAGGGGCAGGAAGGTATTTTAGTATCACCTTACTCTTTCCGATGATTGAACCATTTTTGGCTAATAATTGTACATTGCCTAAACATTGAAATTGAGTAACGAATGTGTGAATGAGTGCGCTTGTTGGATATGAGTCTTCTTGCTCCTTTGTCAAAAATGCAAGTTTCAACGATTATTGTATCTTTTTTGACGATTTTATTTTGTTCGTCAATCTCACCGTGCTTCCCACTTCTTTCCTGATTTGGTTTATTATATTTGCTTAATAATAATACCTCTCTCCAGTTTCATTTTTGTTTTATTTGTTACTCTAGTCTATTCTCTCTTGAACAATTTTTTTATTGTATTTAGTTTTATTTTTCATAGCTATAAATAGTTTAATTTAAGATAATTTATATTGATGCTACTAGACAACTCGCTCCTCTCTCACAGGTATGTGCCCGTAAAGGTGCGTACGCGCACCGAACATGAGCAATTCACTTTTAATCAGCTGACTATATCTGTATTTTTACAGAAACGGTATAAGATATAGATATAAAAAGCTTGGCATCAGCTGATAAAAAGTGAATTGCTCATGTTCACGGCGCGTAAATCTGTACGCACCCTTAGAGGAGCCTCCAATGAAATGTATTTTTTTACATGCAAATATAGTTGTATTGTTAATCTTTTTTGAAGAATAAAGATTCTATTACCAATTCGCACCTTTAGAGGAGCCTCCAATGAAATGTATTTTTTTACATGCAAATATAGTTGTATTGTTAATCTTTTTTGAAGAATAAAGATTCTATTACCAATTCTTCCATGTTTCTTTATAAGTTGATGAAAGATACACAGTACAAAAAATATGATATTTCATTGTTATCTGTTAATTTTAAATCTTTCGGTTTCATCACCATTCTTACTAGAATTGATATTTTTAGTTGCTGACTATCAATTTTTTTCCTATTTCAGAAAAAGAAAAGACTGTATCAAACAGTGACAAGCCAATTAAGACAGAGAAAGATGTAGTTGTGGTAAAAGAGAAGAGACAATTGGTGAGAATGGGTGCTGGGGGTGACACAGCCAATAGCAGTTCCAATAGAACTACTGAAAATTCTTCTATTTCGTAAGTTTCATCTAGTTTTTAATACTAAGTTTTCCATGACGAAACACTATATAATAACTATCTTGTAGTATAGAGTAGAGAGAAATAATGCACGGAGTATGCTTAGTTTTTCTCTTCCGGTCAGTATTATTAAAATTGAAAATAATAAATAAATGAAATATAGACACTGAGAATCTATGTAAATATTTAGAAACAGTCTCTATTTGCGATGAAATGAGGAGTGCATTTCACTCCTGAGGACTTTTTTATGATGAAATGAAGAATGCATTTCACTCCTGATGACTTTGTTATGATGAAATGAGGAATGCATTTTACTTCTGAGGACTTTGTTATGATGAAATGAGGAATGCATTTCACTCCTGAGGCCTTTTTTATGATTGAATGAGGAATGCATTTCACTCCTGAGGAGGAGCTTTTACCAGGGTCAGAGTGTCAGGCTGATGAAGCTCCTCCTAAGGAGTGAAATGTATTATCTATTCTTCTATTGATCCAATGACAAAAATTATTTTTTATAATAATTTGGTGTAGGATCAACAGGAAAAGCCCAAAACTGTTCCTCCCCCGAATTTTGATTCATTAAAATATTCCAGAAAATAGGTTATGTTTTCTCCACTTTATAGAAATTTGTCTAATTTTCACTTGAAACAATTTTCCTCATTTCATCATAAGAAGTAAGTGCTTTTTTAAATATTAATAAAGATACACATTGTCTACACTACAACATAGTTTCTAATATTATTTATGATATGATACTGAAGCAACTAAAGATTGCTTCGAAAGAGGTGAACCATTGTGCTTAATAAGTATTCATTTATTTAAAGTAGGCCAAACATTGATGATCTCCCATAGTTTTCTTTTGTAATTTTTTATCAAACAAATTATACTTACTGCGGAGGCCACTTGTACCCCAGTCGGTACTTAGCCTCATCAACTAAGCCTCTCCAAAAGTTTCGGTCACCCGCGTCCTCCTCTTTTAGGCCCATCCTCCTCATATCTTTCCGGACCTGGTCCCACCATCTAGTATTTGGCCTTCCAGCTGGTCTCCTTTCTCTAGGATTATTCCTCAGTACACTATCAAACAAACTATGAGTTTAGTAATTTGTAGAGCTCGATTTGCGAACTAATTATCAAATCATTCGTTAAATACTCAATAAAGTTGGTAATACTAGAGTAATTTTGGTAAGGAATTTTATATTTTTGTTTTTAGATCGTCCAAAGAGAAGTCTGAAAAATCTTCGAAAGATAAGGATCACAGTGAACAGAAAGAGCATAAAGCATCAAAAAGAGAGGAGAAACGTGAGGAGAGCGAGAAACGTAGTAAAGAGAAGAAGGAGGAGAGGTGTTCGAGAGAGTCGAGGGAGGAGAGGATGTATCGGGTGAGATTTATTTACTTTATTTTTGTAATTTTCAATCCTTACTAGTCGTTTTAGTAATTTTTGTTTGTCATGAGGTTGAAAAAACGAAGCTCACTTTTGAAGGTCAAATATATGCACAATATCTCAAAAAAGTGTCTCTTGTACTACCAAGCTACTCTACAAACTAAAAAAATAGCTATATTTTATTGTGTAAACTTATTCTCTGAATAATTCAGTTCTAAAATGAAATGTTCAGTCATTCAAATTCGAAATGTTATCTTCAATTAATCAAATACACTTATTTTATCAATGACGTTTTTTTCGTCTGGTTTGACTTCTTTCAAGTTTTTTCTCGTATTCATCTATGGATAGTATTTTATTTCAAGATGAACATTTATTTGTAAAAGCACAATATATAATCAATGATTGGGAGATAATCAACAGATAAACCCAAATTCAAACTGCTTGTCTCCCTAATTTTGATACTTTGATTACAGTGTAAATTAGCCTATGTCAACTCTTAGTATTTAATTTAACAATTGTTAGGCTGGCCACTAACGGTAGGACATGCATGATACACATTTCAGCATACATTGTGTCATCACAGCGAAATAATGCTTCCAGCAAAATCTTTTGAGGTCAAGTTTTTGTGTCTCCGAATTTTTGTTCATTATTCTTCGCTGCTCTATTTGAGGTTAAATTATTCTATTATCATCATTTCTAATTTTCCAGTGGGTTATTTGTTGTTTATTTTGTGTTAGAAGCCTCTTACTGATGCAGTACATGAATGATGAACATATGTGTGTGTAAACATGATACATTAATTTATTATTATTATTATTATTATTATTATTATTATTATTATTATTATTATTATTATTATTATTATTATTATTATTATTATTATTATTATTATTATTATTATTATTATTATTATTATTATTATTAGTCGTAGAGATCCCGAAGTGGAAGACGCTGAGTGAAATCATGATCATCGATTTTTATTAGACTTGGCAGTTTTCTTGTTCGCCCACCAGCTTTTCATTCTCTGAGAAAATGCAGCTTTTCTTTCTTCACTCTCTTGTGCCAACTCTTGGTGCTTTTATCTCTGGAATAATTTCCCATTTGTTCACTTTTGTTTTGAAATTATTTCTATTTTTAATTTCATCATCAGTGATTCCTGCCAAAACTAGATCTTTCTTAACATTCCTAATCCATTCTCCTCCATAGGCAAGCGAAGCTACATATTTTACTATTTTTTTGTGATTCTATGGTCAGGGAGCCTCATGATATGACCATAGAATTTTAGACGTCTTTTTCTCATGTCTGTTACAATATTTGAATGTTGCTCAACTGTGCTATTTTTCTGTAATCTAAAACCATTCTCAGTTAATCTCGGACCTAGAATTTTTCTTATTATTTTCCTTTCTTCTTTCTTCAAATTTTCTAGATCAGCTTTCCTGTTGAGATTTAGGGTCTCACTGGCATATAGCATTGATGGCTTTATCACTGTATTATAATGTCTAATTTTAGTGTGAAGAGACAAGCATTTATTATTATTGTTATTTATTAATTCATATTCAAATACAATTCAGGCCTACATGCAGGCCTACCGTTAGTGGCCAGCCTTAGGCGGATTTCACACCAAAGCTGGGCCGGGCCGAGCCGAGCCGAGCGCCATCTGCCTGCGTTCGCACTAAAGTCGATTGCCGATTTGCATTGTAGACATTTTTTAGTTGGAAATAGAAAATGCTGCGCAACTCACTACGTGGGAAGATCGAACTAAACTGAAAGAAGGCAGAATCCGCTTGGCCGAAAAAGCTCGAGTCGGCCGTCAAGCCGACTGCACAAATCCGCTCGGCTCGGCCCAGCACCGCTCGGCATCACCCGGCGTTGATTTGAATGCTCCCGACTAAATCCTGCATAGTTAGCGCGCAAGCGGATTCCGCTCGGCTCGGCCCAGCTTGATGTGAAACCCCACTTAGATGATGATGATAATAATAATCTTGTATTTGAAGAAATATTAAACTGTGGAATTTGATTGATTTGCAGGAAGAGAGAGACCGTGACTGGGAGAAAGACCGCGGCGAGTCAACAATGCCACTCAGCAAAGACGAGACCATGCGAGGTGGTGGTGGGGGAAGCGGCGGTGGTAGTGGAGGGGGAAGCAGCAGCTACTACAGTGGCGCTGTGACGTCATCGGGTGGTGGCAACTCTACGAACTACTATAGTGGCGCTGTGACGTCATCGGGTGGAGGTGGCAACTCTACGAACTACTACTCGGAGGCAACAGCTGATCGCGACCGCGCGGGAGATTTGAGTTCTGTCTCGAACAGCAGTTCGGGGTCGCTGAGAGGCACTGTCGATAACACACCACCTCCCGCAAGGCGGAGCTCGGAGCCTGATCATGACAGAGGTTAGTCACAGTTTTATTGTGAGATTCTTCATATTTTTCTTTCTTCATTCTTTTTCTGTATCTTCCTGGGTTATAGCAGAAAACAGAACTGCAGAATAATTATATAGTGTTAAATATAGTATATAGTGTGAGTGAAGCTCTACGATTGGCTATTAGCTGTGAATGTTGACCAATGAAGGTTGATCTCTTCGGTCATTAGCCGAGACTAGACACGCCCAATTATTTTTATGAGAATTATCAAACACTAACAAATGAAAAGAAACTTAGTAACTAACTAAACCAAATGGGTAAGCTTACTAATATTACTTACTGTTATTATTAGCCATTTGTTCTTGTTGGTTACTAAATTTCTCTTCATTAGTTGCAGTTTAACGACTCTCATGGCCATGTTTAGAATACTTGAGTGTGTCCAGTCTCGGCCAATCACAGTAGAGCTTCATCTATCAACAGATAATGACCAAACGTAGGTCTTCACCCACAGTACATATTTCTGCAATTTTTTTAGAACATGTTGCTGGAGCTCAATGCTTCTTTTTCCAGTCACGCCAAAAACTATTGTATTTCAATGATTATATTTATTTGTAAAAAATTTTCTTGTATTTTGCAATAAATTCATTAAAAAAAGTTAAAAAAGAACTTATTGAACTTATTATATTGCTGCTCAATGTTTGAAAACAGTAACATTTCAGTTTACTTGAGATTGATGTTTTTAGTAAACATTTAGTTTACTAGAAATTGATGCTTCTAGTAAACGTTTAGTCTACTAGAGATTCATAATGCTCTGTAACAATAGAAACTAGTATCTCAAATTCAAATTCATTTATTTGCCTTATAAGTAATTACATGCAAATTGATTTGTTTATAACTATCGTTTTCATTCAATATGTGGGTTGAGTGTAAGAGAGGGCCGATTGCGCCCTAACTTCGCCATCCTAGGTCAGAAATAAAGTCAGTCATTCTGTTCTATGTCTACCATAACGCCGCTGGTCTTTCAATTAAGGTTAGTTTGTTATGCAGTACTTTTCAATTGTAACAGTTTGATTTTATTGTATTTGTTTGTAATCGTTTGTAATTGTGTTTGTTTCAGAAGTGAAGCGACGTAAGGTGGAAGGAGGTGGCAGTAGCTCATCGAAGGTAAGCATCATCGACGTCTGCTGACTCAATCTGCTGACGTCTGCTGTCATCTGCTCGTTTCTACATCCTACAGCTACTTTACTTCGGCACTCTGTTATCATCTGTTACCTTCTAGAGCAAAGTTTATTAAATTTACACTATGAACAGAGAGGTTGTGCGATTTCTCGCAAAGTTATAATAAGAGAGAAGAAGAACGGATACAACATCAGTAGAAGTTGGAGGTGGGGGAGCAGACGACGACAGAGGAGAGCAGAAGGAGGAGGAGATGATGATGTGGATGATGATAATAATGATGATGATGATGAGGGGTGGAGGAAGAAAAGGAAAATGAAAAATGAACAACATAAAATTATTTCAAGGAGGATAAGAAAACAATGAAATGAAAACTAAAAAAGGGGAGATTTTTCTAGAGAAAAGAAGAGAGGAGACGCTTTATTTGTTCGATGGTATTGCTTCTATTACTGGGGAGAAAATGATCTTCTACGGTAGAGGAAGATGTGTAAATGAATGCGAAAACCAAGAAAGCTAAGCAGTTCGAGTGCAGAAGGAGGAGAAAGAGAAGAATGAGGAGGAGGAGTTGGAACAGAAGAAGAAGAAGAAGAATAGAAGACTGGAGAGGCAACAGAGGTACTACTGATGAGAAGATTGAGGAGGAGGAGGAGAAGAAATGGATTGAAATGAAGTTGAAATATTGAGTAGAAAAGAATTGCCAACGATGTAGAAGATGATTGAGAAGACGATACTAATGAAACTAATGAAGAAGTAAAGGTGACTACCTCGTCAAAGCGTTGAAGGTACATGAGGAGAAAAAGGTCAAAAGAAGATATTGGACTAGATTTTGATACAAGGAATGATAATAGCAAAGAAGAAGATGGGTGGAGAGTATATATTTAAGAATTCCCAGCTACTTGTGAATTGGTTTTTGAAAATCCTTCTTGATAAACCAAGGAGTTGAAAAATGAAGAATGGGAGAAGAATATAAAAAAAGAGAAGAATCATTTCGTCCAGGAGAAGGGACAAATCACGAAAAAGGTGTAGATCAACGTGGAGTTTCTTGAATAAACTTGTTACTTTTCCATCTTCAACGAAGGAGCACATGAAGAAATCCAAAAAGTAGTATAGAACAATTATTAAAAAGAAGGTGGTTATTAAATGGTAGCCTATATTAATACGAGGCAAGTGTTTGAACCAAGAAGGTAAAGGATATTGAAGAAGAAGTAAAGAGAATGTAAAGAAAGAGGAGAAAGGAAATTTTCGCTCTGTTCACTACAGGACGTCTATTTACTATAATATCGCTCTATTTACTATAGGAAGCCGACTACGTCGAAGTAGTTAAAACTTCGATCTGTGATATAATATCCTCGTCAATTTTTTCATGCAATATGCAAATCGAGGTTACCGTCAAATAGTGAAATATAGGTTCCAAAGAACTGTGAAAGACTGATGTCTAAAACTAGTGAAAACTTCGGATTAGAAGACTATTCTTTCTTGAAATTAGTGAAAAACTTATTTCTTCAAAGACTGATGATGATGATTTAGTAAAATCAGTGAAAAACTTGAACTAAAGACTGCAAAATAAGTTCAAAAACTTTGGACCAAGGGTCAAAGACTGTAAATAGTTAATATTCATATAAATCTGTGATAAATTTCTATTCTATTATCAGTTTAATTCGATACTTGGAAGTTCTTCGATATTTTGTTATTAGAAAAGAAGGTTTTGTTTTGTTTATCGAGTATTATAATAATATTATTTCTACCACCTTATATAGTTAGGTAACCTACGATAAAAGGATAATGCAATAATATACGTGTTCTATGGTAGAATGTTGATGTAGTATTTCTACGGAATTTGTTTTTATAATGAGGTTATTATGAAGAGATCTGAGTTATGTTGATGTTTGAAAAGATTGATTTTGTTGGTGTTGGAAGAAATTGGTATTTTTTGATTAAATATTATTATTACAGACTTGAATGGTTCATGTATCATGAATCAACCATGACGCTATGTATACGGGACCATTATTCAGTCAACAGTATGATTTTATGGTATTTGTTCCTACAATAATTGAGTATTATTTACAATGAATGAAAACTTGATGGAATATTACAAAGTCATTCCTGTTTTTGCTGTGTCGAGGATACAGATATTTAGAAACAGATGGAATGAAAATGTAGAATACAAAAAAGTGTATGAATACGATGGGAAAAGAGTAAAAAGCATAGACATCCAGAAGAGATGAAAACTGCCGAAACTGAAAATGAAACAACTGAATTGACAAACAATTTTGAAAATGAAACGATCTATAATTGATTTTATTAATTGAGAAATTGAAGGAACAAAAATAACAGTATCTATAAATGTGGAAGGAGATACGTAGGAAACAATTAAAAACATAGGAGACAATGAGATATATAAGTATTGGAGAAAATACAGGACCAAACTACCTAAAGAAAACTATTGAAATGAGTGAATTAGCCTGATTATAGTTTTCTACAAATTAAAACAATTTCCTTTATTGATTATCTTCATCGAAAATAACATAAA
The DNA here is from genome assembly GCF_014356525.2 of Nilaparvata lugens. Classification (NCBI taxonomy): domain Eukaryota; kingdom Metazoa; phylum Arthropoda; class Insecta; order Hemiptera; family Delphacidae; genus Nilaparvata; species Nilaparvata lugens. The sequence continues at coordinate 9,719,828 of NC_052515.1, forward strand.
GTCTTAGGTGCAGTAATACGTATCGACGGGACGGTCATCGACATGAAACTGAATTTAAAACATCAATATTTGAAACGTCCATTGTCGTCATCTTTACTTGGAAATTTCCAAAAAAGTGTCTTCCGAACGTCAAGGATTCCAAGTTTGATTTCTACATGCAACTCTACTAAAGTATGAAGTACTTATAGTATTTTGTTGACTACTAACATGGAAATTTCCAAAAAACTGTCTTCCAAACGTCAAGGATTCCAAGTTTGTTTTCTACATGCAACTCTACTAAAGTATGAAGTACTTCAAGTATTTTGTTGACTACTAACTTATCAACGGGTTTCAAAATTGAAAACAAACTACGTTTGAATCTTCAAGCTACGAGTCGTCCAATGTCAGCTTTAATCAGGAAAATTCCAGAAAAAGTGTCTTCCCAAGGTCAAGTAGTACCGATGACCTTGGAATCGTTTTGGGAAATTCCAAAATACGAGTCTTCCCAACGTCAGGGAGTCTGTGTCTCTGGATCACTGGACTTCATTCTGGGCCTTCTTCATATTGGAGGTCTTCCTTTCCGTCTCAACTTCAATAAAACTCTGTCGTCTTCTAAGGGCGCTCGTTCTGAGCTGTTCTGTGAGTATTTTCAAAATATTGAATTAAATCTGATGATCTTGAATGTTACAATTTGTCTCATAATATTTTAACATTATCAGGTCACGTGATGTTATATCGGATAGTTCCTAAATAAAAATGCGATACCAGATTTTACAGGTTGAGAAATACCCCTCTATCAAATCCCCTTTTTTAACGTTTTCCTTTTTGCAAATTCCTTGATATTAGCGTGACACTACATATTCTATAGTTAGAGAAGTAGCTGGGAATTTGGTGGAGAAATATTCCTTCAACAGATCTCATGATTAAAAAATTATTGTTTCAAATACTCCAATATTAACGTTACATTTATAGATTTATTCATTATTTATTTATTTATTAGATTGGTAGGTAGGGAAATAGCTGGGAAAGAATTGTAATATTTGAAAATCGGCCATCAGAGATAGTAGTCATTTGTAGCCTATTGCAATCTGTGAAACTGACAACGTTTAACCCTGTTCGTTTAACATAAAAATGGTATTTTCTATTGTTTCAACTTGAATTTGATGAAACTCAAAATATTTCTTTATGAGAAATTGCAATTTTTATGAATGTACTGACTTCGGCAAATAAATTCCATTAATTGATTTAAATAGATGTGATAACAAAGTTTAACTCTGAAATTGTCAACCTCGAATTAGTACAATTAAAAATATTCAGCCCGTTGTTTATCTGACTTTTTATATGTGAATTTCTATGAGAGACTTATGAGTTAGGTTGAGTTAGTTGGGTTTATTCTGTAATATTTTAAATTTCTTATCATTTTTATACTTTAGTGCATTTATATTTCTCGTCATCCAGGTTAGTTATGACTTATGAAGTTGGTTTAATATATATGTTTGTACAAAAATGTTGTCGTTAGAAGATTAGTTTCAGAGACTCTCATCTCAGTGATATAGTGAGACTCAAAATGAACATATAAAAGGAGAAATCCATTAAAAAACGAGTTGGTACATTATGGAGTCGAGGAATCTATCATGAAACATACAAGAAAGGATCTGTGGAAAATAATCTGGATGGGACTAAGCAACCAGCGTTGGAATATTGAGGTAATAAAACATTTCATATGACAATTTTATGTGTCATTTATAAATTTTTTTATTATTAAGAGTTGAATAAATTTTCAGATAATTAATATGTTCTACATAAAATATATATTCAATTCTCATATTATATCTCTTGTCGAATTCTTTGTTAATTATTTTATTAATACAAATGATTCCATTTGAAGAAAATTTACTAGCAGAAAACGTTTTTATGTCATTTTTGAAGTTCTCAAGCTCGAGAACTTTTTAATTCTAAATAAATCATTAATGTTTGATGGTATGTAGTAGTTTATGGTGAGGCTGAGGCTGGAATATAAGAAGTACTGAGCTCCAGTCCTGAAAGGAAAGTTGATGTATAAAGTATAATAAAATAAAGTAAGAATGAAATAAGTGCTTCAACTTCATTGATATCTAAATTTGCTGCAAACTAGTATAGCTATTTGAACTGCTGTGTCATTCTGTCTAATCCATCTGAAAATGTATTGTTGAATATAAAAGTGTATTGCATTCTGATATAATAACCTATTATATTAAGCGAGCAATTTCTGTATATTTATATCTGGTTATTTATGTTCAACGGATCTCGAAAACGGCTCTAACGATTTTCACGAAATTTGGAACATAGTAGGTTTATGATAGAAAAATTCGATTGCACTAGGTCTCATCCTTGAGAAAACTCGCTGAACGACATTAAAAGGATAATTCATCCTTGGCTGAAACAGCTGAGACTTTCATCTTCTGTGGATAGTAAAAAGTGAGCGAGTGATTCTGTGGAAAATCAAAATATTGCATCCCCGAAATTCATAAGCTGACGTATAGCCAGCTGTAAAATACAAACACGACAATTTCAGAGAATTGTGTTCTGATTGTCAATAAATAAAAATAACGAGCGAAGCTCGTTGCCCCGATATTTACTGTAAATCGGATAATGTAATGTATAAAATGCTATGATAAAGTGTCTTTTTGAATATAGGCTTATATTGCAATCTGATAATATAAACTAATAAACGTTGTTATTATGCACAGGATATTTTGCAAAATTGGAATCATTGTTAGCCAATTTCATTTTTGATATTTATATTGAGATTCACTTCAAATTATCAGCATTACTTATATGCAAAATCAATGCTTCCCATTCAGCCAATGCAGACAATTTAAAGTGAATCAATAACATGAACCAATCAGAACGATTGGTTCCTGATGCGTACTTGGCTAAGTTCGTTTTTGAGATAAATACGGCACTCAGTGTCTTTCAACTCGGAAATATGTATTTCTAAAAGAACTAATTGATATTCTTTCTTTTTCAGGTTGGGAAATACTGTGATATTGATACAAAAAGAAGATGTTATAATAAAGTCTCAAGATGAACTCTCATGCAACCTGAAGTGAACAAAATGATGGAGATTATTCTACATCTACAATATTTCGAAAAACTTGATTGGAGAAATATAAAGTTACCAACGAACTCTGCTCATTCTTCAGCCAACTTATGATGTCACCTGATGTTCTGGAAACCAAAAGATTATGAAAACTCCATTTGTTCGATGAATTTTGGTGTCTCAAGCCCTCAACGAAGTATACGAAGTGATAAAATCGAATTAATACCTTCAAAGAATGGTTAACATTATCTACGAATTGCAGTTCTTCAGATTTTACCAGCTCAGCGATATTTTACACCTTCGAATAATTCTAGTGATTCATCCACCGATTTTGAGCTTCGTAAATTCAACTAACAAATTTCATAAGTGATTACATTCTTCGCAAATTCAGTTTGCTACACAATTTCAAAGGAAAACTCTCTATAATGTAGAGCAGCTCCACATGTTTGTATACATGACGGATCATGACCAATAATTCATGTCCTCAAACACAATTCATCTGAGTAATTTACAATAATAATGATTGGATAAATTTTCATTGAACTGATAGCCCTTCCAGTGCTCCGATGTGAGAAACTGTTATCGTAATTACAAGTGTGTATAAAAGACTAGAACTGTTTTCGTCGGATTTATTATTTATTCTAAATAAAATATTTCAATTACCTACTATTCGAACTGTCCAAGTTGGAAAATATTTCCCCAGACTTTTGTTTTCCATCGATCTTCGAACTTGTGTTCAACAATTTTCCAATATCGATTATATTTGCGACAAAACTGTTGAATTTATGGGAGTATTGATTTGGTTGATTTTACTTCCGAGATTACTACTAACTTGTAGAAGAAATTTTAAAAAGTTCAATTTTTCAAAGATGTTGAATATGGATGTAATGATTTTCGTCTTGAACGACAGATTCACAGATTAAGAATAGTTGGAATACTAGTGGGTAAAAATGCTGTTCAAACTACGAATTACATACATGAAAATTGGAGAAAATTATCATAAAATTGGAGATTGGGATCGAGAGTTGGTTTGTAATGTATTGACTCCTTGGAAGAAGTTGATCATGTTTGAGCATATTTCAACTACTAATCGGTTGAATTCATCATGCAGAAGTTGATCATGAATGGAAAAAATTGAAAATCGTGTGGATTTAGTCAACGAAACGTCAAGAAAACTACGTCATCCTCTGGGATCGATTTAAACTATCATTCGTATTTATTAAAACTGAGATTAAAACTACCTTCCTTCAGCTTGAGGACTTCTTCTCAAAGTTTGTGATGAAATTACAGCGCTGGAATCTGACATCAATTGAAATAGAATGCCTACTAAATAATAAAATCGGAACTACTGGTGTCTATTTCAATTAAATACAATTCTCAACCAGTGTAGCAGTGTATTGGTATTTGGTAAAAGGTTTGATGGTGAATTGATTTTATCGTTAATTTTAATCAATAACGAACTTATCTAGGTTTGCTGTACATCGTTCTACTTTTTCATATCAAGCTAGGGTTTTCTGTCAAATATAAGAGTAAATTTTATTGAACTTTTGAATTTTCCATTGATATTCTTTAGTTTTTCAAAACTTTATTATTTTGTGAAGAGAATGAATGTTTTTTGGAATTATTTCATTGTACATTTATCAAATATATATAAAATAATGAAAACACTTCACTTATATGGGCTACTTTTGAACAAATTAATTAAAACAACATAAAAATCTTGTAGTACCCTTTATTAACTAGTTGAACTATTTTAAAGTTTTAAAAAATAAAGGGTACTACAATATTTTTATATTGTTTTTATTAATAAAATAATAGGCCTAAATATTATATTACTTAAAATCGTGCTGTTAAATTCCTGAGTTTATTGATAGATAAATAGATTTTAAATACTGAAGTACTAAAAAATGTAATTTGTTTTGTAAAATTTGTTACATATCTTATAGTGAGATTCACTTAATAAAGTCAATGGATATGATAGGACGTCAAAGTTGCCAAGTTTCATATTTCTACCGTCTGCTATAGTAGATTCAAGTCATCCCGGTTATGCCTGATGTAATATTAATTGAAGAATTGAATTTCTCTATCCTTTACGAACTGCCATACGAAATAGTCTGTAAGTCGTCATTTCAGTGTTGGAACTTAATGTAATATTAATTGTTGATGCCTGTTAATAGTGATCAATTATATCTTATCTAATAATTATTATTAAACAAAAATTAGCATTAAATGCTGTAAATCACCCCGAAGGATCCTGCTACTTCTTCCACTAGCTGTTTACCCTATTGTCAATATTTGCAGTTGCAGAAGTCTTCGGGGTGATTTTCAACATTTAATGCGAATTTTCGTTTAATAAAAATTATTGATTCACTATCATTTGAATGAATGCAATATCTCAGTAATTTCCATCTATATATTATTTATTGAGAAAATATAGTTTTCCATGATTTAATAATAAATTTTCATAACTGAGATAAAATATCTTGGTAGGTAGGTAGTTCATTATATTTATTCGTAGTCTACAAACGATTCGGAACGGTGCGGAACTAGAAATGTATGAGAGACATCTGGTTTGTCTTATGATAGACAAGGATAGCAAACTAATAGTAATAATCAGGCGCTTACATTAACGTGAATCTCATTGTTATAGTCTTATAGGGTTTAATTACCTCAATATTACACAAAGTTAGATTTGGCGACACGTTTATTAGAAAGATGGGCAGTTTTTAGAGTCATGTTGTTTTCAAAGTCATGTAGAGACTTGAATACAAATTTTTGTGAGAAGGCAATTTTTAGAGTAATGTTGTTTGCAAAGTCATGTAGAGACTTAATACAATATATTATATTTTTACAATTTATTATGAGTAGAATACAATTAGACAAGAATACAATTTATTGTGAGTAGGCAAATTTTAGAGTCATGTTGTTTGCAAAGTCATGTAGAGACTTGAATAATTTTTTTTGTGGTTGTAAAATGGAAAAATGTTCTTGATAAGCTATTTCTTTCTGTTACAGTCTTCGAAACACGAAGAAAAACTGGTGATGATGGAAAGCGGTTCAAAGAGCAGTTCGGATAAATTGGACAAAAAGGAAAGAAGAGAGAAGTCGAAAAAATCGCTGCTAAAATCGTCGTTGCGCTCTGCGGATGAAGCCAACTCCAAAGAACTGAGAAAAGAGAAGAAGATTGGCAGAAAACGGGTGAGTGGAGTGTTGCCATCTGTTGAAAATTGTACTAATTACACTAAGCATTACCTTGAGTAGCCTCTACATAGGATTACCAACTGTTGCGAAATAACACTAGAGCCGAAAAAGTTTTGTAAAATGGTGTTACAAAACTTTTGTAACACCAAACTTTTGTAACTTTTGTAACTTTTAAACTTTTGTAACAGTGTTGCAAAATGTTGGTAATTATCCTAGGTAGTTTATGAGCCCAAACACAACAAGGATACCAACTGTTGCTGAAATCTACCAAACTAAAAATGTTAGTAGTTAATAAAACCAAGTGCCATTTGCACAGTGTAGGTTAAAACTAAATTTCATCTTAAACTGGAATAAATCAAGTCTCGTTCGTTATAGATATCGGGGCATCGAGCTTCGCTCGTTATTTTTATTTATTGTTAAACAACACAATTCTCTAAAATGATCGTGATTATATTTTACAGCTGGCTATACGTCAGCTTATGAATTTCGGGGATGCGATATTTTGATTTTCCATAGAATCACTCGTTCACTTTTTACTATCCATAGACGACGAAAGTCTCAGCTGTTTCAGCCAAGGATGAATTATCCTTTTATTGTCGTTCAGCAAGTTTTCCCAAGGATGAGACCTAGTGCAATCAAATTTTTATATCATAAACCTACTATGTTCCAAATTTCGTGAAAATCGTTAGAACTGTTTTCGAAATCCGTTGAACATAAATAACCAGATATAAAAATATAAACAGACAAACAGAAATTGCTCGCTTAATATAATAGGATGTGGCTCATTTTGTGTTCAAGCAACAAGCTGATTAAATTCACTGTGAGCTTTGACTGTGCAAACGGCCCGAAGACTAAACAATAAGCTTACCATATCAGTCCATACAAAAAGCCACTACGTGTTGGGGACTTGACAATATTGAATCCTTCTTACTGAAAACAATCATAATCCCTGAAAGGAGACTTCAATATTTGATGTCAACTTCTCTCTATTGAAAATTTTTTTCTTGTTCACCAAGAACTCGTTACTTATCTAATTTGAGCGATTAATTTTACCATAAATCTCATGTCAAATAGGCCTACTACATATGATTTTCAACTGTCAACTTCTATATGTTTTTCTAACAATATTATTGTTAGCAGTATTTCTATTATTATTTAATTGGTAATCATGGAAAATTAATTTGAGATTTATTGTAGCAGGAAAGAGCAGATGAGGCAGCCATACTTGCTGCTGAACAGAAACGTAGGAAAGAGGAAGAGAAAGGTAAAATATATTTATCAAAACATAATTAATTGATTATTTCTGATACTAATAATTATTTATAGTTTATAAAATCATGAATCAAAGATAATTCATCATCATTAATAATTGACAACGTTGTTACCACTTCTGAATTGGATTCACTGGATTCAAAGTTTTTCAAATAATGAAAACCACTTATTAGTAGATTGTTAAATGATTTACAAGTCTAGATGACAATAATTTATTAGTCTTCCTGTAATTCAATATGGATAATAATTCGCCAATATACCCAGCATACGCCCTATTATTACTTCACTGCTACACATGAAGAATAAGTTGAGATTTAGAATAATACTTTTGTATTTCACTAAAACCTTATCTAACTCGGTAATGGAATGTGGATTAGTTTCTTGGCTAATGAAACTAGTATTCAGGAAGTATTGTATATTAATAATATAGTTGCATTGAAACAACTTGATGATACACTTGAAAATTTGATGATAGCGTCTAGTTTAATCCATTACTGAATACTGAATAATTCATTATTTTAAATTTGTTTCAGCTGTCAAAATGGCGCTTAACGGTGATCAACAGGACTCGCATCGTGATAAACATCACTACAGGGTAAGTTTTTGAAATTCATTTTTTATAGATGAAAATGTTTGTCTTTGAAACAGAATTATCTGTTCTTTTTTCTGATACGGATATCTTGAGTATACTTTGTTGATTTTGTTTGAGTATGTAATCTTTATGTATCATTTTATGTTGCTGGAATATCATTTTGTAAGAGTCGAGTAGATTTATAGAAGTCAGTTTCACCGTAGAGATAAGTTAGCATTAGAGGATATCACATGGTGAAGTTCGTTTATGTACGAAATTTCAAGCTGATTGCCGTCGTCTACTGTCTATTATTACTGTTTTGATCGGGAGAAAATGTAAGTACGGCACAGTATGAGGGACTACCAGGTCACAAACATAGCATACGAATAAGAACTACGTGGACTATCAGTTTGTGTTAACAGTGAAATTACGAACATAAACGTCCTATACCATGGGGATATCTTCTCATGCTATCTTTTCTCTATGGTTTCAACTATTACTAGATACAGAAAAATCTGCTTTCCTACAGTTACCTTGAAAAGTGGCCATTGCTGCACTGATTACAGAACGCAAAGAATCACTTTTCCGCTCTAGTGCGGGAATAGTTATTTGTGCAACTAGTGCGCAAAGTGACAGTTTGCTGCATCGAAAGAAACGTTTACGCCCGAGCCGTAGGCGAGGGCGGAATGGTTTCTTGAGTGCAGCAAACGAACTTTGCGCACGTATTTCACATTAAATTTTTCCTACAGTTACCATTGAATATGAAAAGTGGGTAATTATGGGTAAAATTGCCTGAATAATGTAGCCTAGTAGTGTTTGAATGGCGGGGGGCAGCTGTGTGGTGTGTGCTGTGGTGGCACTGTGCTGTCGTTGTCCTTGGTTATAATATCTACTTAATAATTAGCGCGTTGTGCTTCGTTGCACCTCTGCTCACTATAGCAGCCCACTCACTGTTACCAACTTAATTTTGATTTTGCTGCACTGATGCTCCATATAACCTACTAACTATTTTGCGTTGTCATGCTGCAAATCTGGAGTACGCAAAGTACTCACTTTGCGCACTAGTGCGGAAAAGTGATTCTTTGCGGCCTGCAATCAGTGCACAAATGGTCACTTTTCAGGGTATCTGTAGGAAAAAATTTTTCCTGCACTCCAGATTTGCAACATGGCAACGCAAAATAGTTAGTAGGTTACATGGAGCACCTGTACAGCAAAATCCAAATTAAGTTGGTAACAGTGACTGTGGTGCACGTTATAAGAATCTTGAGGTGGTGGACAGCAGTTGACAGCACACCGCCGCCCTGCCATTCAAACACACATACATTATTCTATTTTATTTATTAATAATAAAATTAGACAGATATACATTTGATGGATTTCAGGGAATTTTACCCATAATTACCCACTTTTCATATTCAATGGTAAATGTAGGAAAAACTTAATGAGAAATACGTGCCCAAAGTTCCTCTGCTGCACTCAAGAAATCATTCCGTAAACGTTTCTTTCGGTGCAGCAAACTGTCACTTTGCGCACTAGTTGCACAAATAACTATTTTTGAACTTTGTTCGAATTTGTGGCATTGTTCCATTATAATTGAAACAATATTATGAACTATCAACCACTATGTGGCAGGTTATGCCATGAAACCTGGTTTTGTAAAACTGCTACAATATTTAAGTTAGATAGTGGTTGACTTTTATTTTATCCAATTAAATAACTTCCTAAAATGTATTAATTCAGAGATACTTTCTTTTATTTATAAAATATAATTATAGTACCTTTGAAATTAATAAAATAATAGAGTTATAATACAAACCACACCATCATCAGGTTATAAAAATAAATTTCAAATAAATTTTTACTAATAGTTTTGTTTAAAAAATCCAATTAAATAAATATTATACATATTTTAAATAACTAGTTTAAGATCTTCTGAAGAAGTTCGCAGTTTGTTTCAACTGTGGTAATCTCTTGGAATTTATAAAATCTATTTTTTATACTTCCCAATATTTCTAAATTGTTCTTTTTGTTTTCAGGACAAGTCTCCATATACCAGAGAAGAGCGATCGCACGATAGAGAGAGCAGTGGCAGAGATAAACAATATCCTTTTCAAACTTATTTTTTATAAAAGTTATTGATGATTATTTGAAAATTAGTGTCTTAGCTTGACGTGTTCTGTTTGGGAGTAGCATGGGGATACAATAGTGAGATTTACTTCAAACTATCAGCATTGGTTTGTTTTTTTTAAGATTGAAAAGTTTGCAAAGTTTACTTTGCTTATAATATAAATAACATGAGTGCTTCTCATTCAACCAATGCCGACAATTTAAAGTAAACCTTACTAATGTGCGAGATAAATATTACTTTTAACATGAAGAGGAGAAACCCATTTCTCCCTCCACAGTTTGTAGCATAGTCACAGACGGACATCCTGCGCACAATTGGATGCGCCGTGTCATTTCGCTTCAGGTTCTTGTGATGAACGCATCTCCGTAACATACACAAACATATCACTTTGGAACATTGCCAGTGGAGGGGAGCGAAGCGTTACAAAGCTCTCTCACACAGACACAAAAGAAGGAGAATGCTGCTAGGTAGTGGGAGAGATTAGTGGAGGATAGAGCATCGGACCTCTCCGTCTTTGAGAAAGAGCCGTGTTAAAAGAAATTTATCTCGCACTTTAGTTATATTAAGCTATATCCATTTAATTTTCCCTTCACTATTATGCTTCTTACAAATACCATAAAGTGAAATTTACATTGGTTTGCTATCCTTATCTGTCATTAGACTTAACTTGCCAGTGATTTAGTAATATGTATTATTTTTCAATTTTGTTTTCCATCACGAACTGCTTATTAGTTAATCACTTTTTACTATTAAAAAAACGACTAGCAGTCAGATTTTTCCAATAAATGAATTAATCACTCACTGTGACAACGAGATCTTTCGGCAGGTCCGCCATCTTCATGACAACCAAGAAGATGGCGGACCCGCCGAAAGATCTCGTTGTCACAAGGAGTGATTAATTCATTTATTGTAAAATATCTGACTGCTAGTCGTTTTTCCTAATAGCAAAAAGTTATGTATTATTTTTTAGTTTTGTCATTGTAGGATGAAATTTCAGAATCGGCACAGCTGTCCTACCTTTACTAAAGGCATTCTCGTATATTATGCATATTGTACTAACAGTGTAAATTGTAAAAATATACCTTCTTCTTAGATCCTATTCCCATTCTGCCTTAAGACAGCTCCACACGCAACTTTATGGGTGTGTTCACACAGAGAGCGGTTTTGAGGCTAGGTTCATCTTCGCGTATTTTCAAGTCGCTGTTTCACGGCTAGAGCGATTTCAAGGTCACTAGCGTTTTAAAAGTTGTTGAAAATTGTAGAGATTAGAAGGATATAGATATTATACTCATGTATATTTCTAAACCCTTTTAAGACCACTGGAACTCGGAACGCCTTACCGATCTCTGTGTTCATGCACCCTAAAGCTAGATTTGCACACAACAGTGAAAGTGAGAATATAATTACCATAAGTTCTAATGGTATTATTCATACTCAGTTGGGCGGACTGAGTGGGAATAGTCTCATTAAAACATGTGGGAATCATACACCCTAAAGCTAGATTTGCACACAACAGTGACAGTGAAAATATAATTACCATAATTTCTAATGGTATTATTCATACTCACATGGCCGTACTGAGTGGGAATAGTCCCATTAAAACATGTGGAAATTATACACCTATTTTCATGGTTGTCTGCGAATCTAGCTTTAATCCGACGGTTTGCGCCGAGAAAACTTTTAACATGTGTGAGGAGAAATTCAATCACAAATTTATTCAATTTTGTCTTGATTCACGAGTATAATTTGTATTATGTGTAAACTTTCTCGCATATTTCCTTAACTCGTTCTTACTAGAAGGTCAGGAGACAGCAAGAGAAGATGATCCATGCTTGAAGTGGGAGAGACAGAACTGGAAAATATCCGTCGTTCGATTCACTGCGACTTGGGGAAAAAAGTTGGATGAGTTTATCAATAGATGTAATTTTTTATTTAATTTGAAGTACAACTGTTTGGTGTTACTGTTAGCCTAAATTCAGTAAAAATATCGTTTTCTTTTTCTAATGGCTAACTACTTGATTTTTTTAAAATGGAAGACTAACTTGTTAAGTCATTTGTGATCTCTTCTGGATTAGAATATTGTTGTAGTATGTGTTCTACTTGTATCGCCTGCAACAAGTATTCAAATAAACACTACACTTTTTCAAAACTTTTTGTTTTTTATTAGAAAATCCTTGCTGATTTGTTTCACCTCTACAATCCATTGTAGAATCTCTATTAAAAATTCTATGGGTACCGAATTACCAAAATAATTCTAAATTCGTGTTATCTCAACTTTTGAGCAGTTTGTACTGGTTTCACTTTCTCACTATAGTGAGGTCCACGTTATAATTGCAGTGTTTGATTAGCAATGGTATTGCTATCCTTGTCCATCATTCAACAAAGCGGATTCCGCTATCTCTTTCTCGCTTTGCTCTGTTACCAGATCGTCTTTTAACAATATAGAATTAATAATAGGTTAACAAAATATTTCATCCTAATTATGAAAATTCATTATTAAATTATTGAAAAATATAATCTATTGCTTAATGAAATATCATTGATTCTTTTAAACAAGAATGGACCGTTAATATTACATCAATAAACCTGTATCAGCTACCGTCTATAGAAGGCATTGACAAGACAGAGGATCGGCATCGTTCTTCTCCTATCTTTCTCCACTGCCATTATAACGTGGACCTCACTATCAAAAAACATTGAATTGATCAACTGACACTACTACTCCTACACCCGGTTGCCCAAAGATCGGTTAACTGTTGATTAAATGCCACGAGAACCAATCAGAGAAGCCTTCTACTCAGAAAAACCCTTCTCTGATTGGTTCTTGTGGAATTTAATCATGATTAAAATTCAACACGCTTTTGTGCAACCGGGCTCTAGACGTGAACAGTCATCGAGATACGGTAGATCGATTTTTTATTTGTTATCAATCGTTAATTGTTATCAATCCTAATTATGAAAATTCATTATTAAATTATTGAAAAATATAATCTATTGCTTAATGAAATATAATTGATTCTTTTAAACAAGAATGGACCGTTAATATTACATCAATAAACCTGTATCAGCTACCGTCTATAGAAGGCATTGACAAGACAGAGGATCGCAGAGCCACACTACCTACGTAAACAAAGCCATAGTGCATGACAGGTGGTTGATGGTGACGTCAGCACAGGTAGGGCTCCTACACCATAAACATTTGTTGAATTCAGCTGATCTATATCAGCTACCTGTGCTGACGTCACCATCAACCACTTGTCATGCACTATGGCTTTGTTTACGGAGGTAGTGGTACAGCAACGTTGGTAGACAGAAGGTTGATCACTCACAAGATTAAAAGTGGTGGGGGGAACACCAGCGTGACGTCACGTGTAGTAAAAAAGTGATGGAGTAACCACACTGAGCATACAGTTTATTCACTGTATCTTCAAATACATCATAGTTTAATCCCCTCAAGATCGACCTAGAACTTGAAAAAATTCCGTACTTATAGCGAATGAATCACTGATTCTGATGATGTTGTTAAATTAATATTTTAAGTTCATTCAACTTGTGTATGAATAAAATGAAGTTGAAAGTTTTCAAGAATCTAAAAACGTGACACGAAAAAGTTGATAAGTTCTGTCTACTAACTTTGGTGGCACAGCACCTTTTGCTATTGTAAGATTCACTTGAATCTGTCAGCATGTCCTACAGATAACATAATTTCTTCACATTCAGTTACTAGTAGTTCTGTGAACAGTAGACCTCACGCAGTATTCTCATCCACAAGTACCAGATGTCAACTGTTTTGAATGTTAACAAACTCAGTTCACGTTTGAATTTGTATTTCATATGATATAATTCATCCAGTTCCGTGATGATCTTTCTATCTGATGAAAATTATTTTTTTAGAATCAAAAATATTATAATTTCTCCAGCATTATTTAGTTCATTTGTTTATTTTTATTCACCTATTAAATTATTTTTTTCGAATGTACCAGATGTCAACTGTTTTGAATGTTAACAAACTCAGTTCACGTTTGAATTTGTATTTCATATGATATAATTCATCCAGTTCCGTGATGATATTTCTATCTGATGAAAATTATTTTTTTAGAATCAAAAATATTATAATTTCTCCAGCATTATTTAGTTCATTTGTTTATTTTTATTCACCTATTAAATTATTTTTTTCGAATGTGAGAATATTGATACTGATGGACACGCATAATAATACCATGACTGCAAAACAAAATATTGAAACCAAAGACCTTAAAGCTGCGATTAGACCAAATTTATTAAAAAAAATGTTAATAACTCAATCCTTTTAGATTATATTAGATTGAACATAACTTGTCATACACATGATGAACATATGTTTGTCAACTTCCGTTCAATGTAATAGAATCTATAAGGATTAAGTTATAACCATTTTGTTAATAACTTTGGTGTAAACCCAGCTTAAAGATGCACACCTCTTTAATGTCTTTGATTGAAACTATAGACCTTATACAAATACAGTAATAGACTGGCTTCTCCACACATCTGTGTAATCACTTGTCAGCTGATTTATGATGAATAATACTATAGTCTGATTTTTACTCTAATATTGGCGTATGAAGGAGGCTCCTTTTTCCTCTCAGTTGCAAAATTTCCAAAAACCTTGTATATACGTCGACGCGCAATTTAAAAAGGAACATACCTGTCAAATTTCATGAAAAGCTATTACCGCGTTTCGCCGTAAATGCGCAACATATAAATATATAAACATTTTTAAACATTAAGAGAAATGCCAAACCGTCGACTTGAATCTTAGACCTCACTTCGTTCGGTCAATTAATACTGACAGTGAATCTACTGTAAGTAGTAAATGATACATGCCCAGTGTGTGAGAGACTTGAAGGCTGCTCAATTATGTTTAATTTAGATCAAGAGAGATTCACTTTAAATTGTCAGCATTGGTTGAATGGGAAGCTTTGAGGTTACTAATAAGGAATGCTGACAGTATGAAGTGAATTTCAATAGTATAATTTGTATTATCCTATTGGCTGTTTTCGTACATTCCGATATCTCGCCGACACGACACGACAGAAAGCTCTCCGATTGGATAATTTTGTTAATAAGCTAACTCAATCCGAGAAAACTCTGTCGTGTCGTGTCGACGAGAAACCTTAAGTGTGAGAAGGGGGTTTTGCATATCAAGGAAGAATTCTGCAGTTCAAGGAAGAATTCACTAGATGATGAACTAAACTACACAAATTGAACAATTATTTATCAGGAAAACTTCATGTTTATTGCAGAAAGTATAAAAGTTACATGATCAGTATTACACAGACAACATATTTTTTCTGGTTCTTGGAAGATTGTAACATTTATTTTAAATGTTTGGCAGCAATAGAGCTTACAAATTCATTTGAGAACATTTTCTTAGTCAAATTTTAGATACAATTTTCAAGTTTTAATACTTCTAAAGACGCATTTTAATCATCGAGCTTAACGTGGCAGTTGATAAATCTCAATTCGACCCGTTTTAACAAAAGTCATCTCATAGGCCCGGTTGCACAAAAGCCGGTTTAATTTTAATTGTGATTATTTTCAAGAGAACCAATCTGAGGTTTTTTTGAAAAGAAGGATTCTTTGATTGGTTCTCGTGAAATTAATCACGATTAAAATCTAACCGGCTTTTGTTCAACTGGCACACAGAGCTTAATTGACATTTTTTACAAGAATTTCTTTCGGAGAAATATTTATAATTGATGTTTCACTTGCGGCTAGTTTATAACACTTAGAACTCGCAGTAATACAAGAATAAGCTGCTTAAACGCTAGCTAAACATTCATGAATTTATTATGCCACAATATGGACATCGTCTATCGTCTAGTGTGTGCACAACTTATTCCTGTATTTCAAGCACTTTATCCTTTGAAATAGGCTCATATAGAAGTATTTAATTTCGAACAGATTGCACAATAAATTAGAACAAATAGAACACAATTTAATCAGCTGAAGACCGAATAACCTATCCAAAATCAAATTAGTTACATGTCTGAAACGTTTTCACTTCACCAAAACTATTTACACTAGTCAGACAGACATAGATGACTGACTAGATTTACACTAGTCAGTCATTTAAACAAGAGAGAGACAGACAGGAATCACTCAATAAATAAATAGTTTTTTTCACTTTTAATGAATTGTTTCTCACTTTCCTCCGGTAGATAGCAGAGCTAACAAACCCCCAGAAGCGCCGACTGAAATGATGTAGTTGGCGGCTGGAGTGAATCCTTTCAGAATGTAGAACGAAGAGAAGATGACCAGGGCAAAGAAGAGAGCATTGTTGTAGAAAATGGCGAAAGTTGTTGCTTCGTAGTCGGCGACTTCGTTTTTCTTCCACAGAATTCTGGAAAATAAAAAAAATTGGTTCAGAAATTTGTAAAAAAAATATTTTACGACAAAAGGGAAGATAAACAAAGAATTGAATCATTTGATAAAATGATTAAACAGTAAATGAATTAGGAATTACTTGGATGTATGATAGTATTTATTGAGCTAAATTCAGGGACAGAACTTTTTTAATAATTGTTATTAAATCAATGGAAAAATAGATAGTTGATCGATCTTACAATCCATAGAAATTCTGAATAATTATGGACAACGGCTACTTTTAGTTAGAAATAAAACAAAATAGTACCGCTTTTACTTCTTTTTGTAAAACAATAAAATTTTCAAATTAAAACATAGTTGGAAGCACTATGCATTTTGAGACTTATCCCATCTTCATGATTATCTAATCACGTCAATACCAAGTCACAATAAAAAAAGCGAAAGCGTTTATTTTACACTCCTCATTACTTAAAAGAACAGAATTGAAGATTTTTTGCAATATTTAATGAATCACAGTGTATTGAACATTATTTTTCTCCACTGAAGATTTGATAACTATATGGTCTCACTCATTAATAATTATCGAATCAATAGAGAAAACAGGTTGAATTGATTTTTAAGAGAGGTACAGTAACATGTCTTATTTCTTTCTTGATGAATTCTTCTGGGCAAATCATGTGTCGAGATTTTGGATTTTGGAGTCAATAAATTTACATCATGGAAACCCAGTATTGTATCGTAATTACATTGAAAGCTATTTTAAAAATAAAATAATGATTGCTAATTGGAATAATTATTTATCTGTGATAAAATATTGAGACTGTTTTTATTGTATTTCTTTGCTGAGGATGATGCCCACATGAGCTCCAGGCTTGTGCATGGGTGATGAAAAGATGATGAGAGATGGGAGGACCTACAGCTGAAGGTGGGTTCCGAACCACCGGGAAGCAGTTTTTAGACTCATAAATGACATTTAGAGGAGTCGGTACTACCGGCTTCGGTGACACTTCCAAAGGGAGTAGCAGGCAGCCGCATGTTAACTCATATCAACTTACGTTATGCATCTTGTCTTAACTTACCTCTCATCTTTCTCCTTTTTGCTCATCTTCTTGTCTTCGGCGAGTTTCCTTGTCACTTCACGAGTGATGGCTTCCTCTCTCTTTACGGCCACCTAGAAATAAAAAATAGACGATTTTTAGAAAATTTAGAAATAACATGAATTACTATGACTGATCAACTAAACATACTAGCCTACTCATTTGAAAAATGTTCATAATTTGCAGATGGACCTATCGAATATTGGACAAAAGTTTCAGAATGTACCTAAAATATGCTGAACATCCAAGTAAAAAATAAAAACTATAATACTATAGAATGTATTGAGGACTGAAAATTCTGTGAATTGAAGAACTACAAGACTTGACCTATTTCGGACTATGTGTTATCTAAATTTGGGAGAGAAATAGCACAAGTTTACCTTATTTTTCCTCTCCCTATCATTTTGATAATGTACTAACTTATTGTATAAATGTATGAAACAAGTGAACAATTTATGAAAGTGAATGAAACAGGTGAACAATTTATGTGTATTTGAAGCACCTTTCGGGTACAAGGTACAAGCGGATAATTGGGGGAGATCTGTCGATGTCAATATTGTTGTAAAAAGTAGCACTTTGTAGTGCATGTGCACGGGTCGATGTCAAACGAGGCAAACGACAGAAGAGTCCTGCGACAGTAGAGACCAGCGACGGTAGAGACCGGCGACATTCGAGGCCAGCGACGGTAGAGGACTCCTGAAAAAGTGGCCTCAAATGTCGCCTGCGTTAGGCGACAGTTGAGGCCACTCTAATTTTTGTACAGCCCCGACAGTCGAGACCTGCGACGGCAGAGGACTCCTGAAAAAGTGGCCTCACATGTCGCCTGCGTTAGGCGACAGTTGAGGCCACTCTAATTTTCGTACACTCCCGACAGTCGAGGCCTGTAAAACAGTCCTCTACGGTCGTAGGCCTCGAATGTCGTCGGTCTCGACTGTCGCGCCCCCATGTGCACAACAGGCTGCGATAATAACAATCAGTCCTGAATGAAGCTAGGGTATTTCAAAGATGGAAGGAGAAGAATATAACGTTTCTCCACAAATAATAAAGATTACCTCCTTCTTTTCTCTATGATAATATACTATCTACCCAAAACTTCCAAGGTGTAGGATCTCTAATTCATACAGACAGTTTTCTTTGAATGTTTTACAACAATCAATCTAAAATTGAGACAGTGGCGTAACGTTTCCAATCCGGGCCCCCCGCAAAAAAAAAAATTCCGGGCCCCTCTTCTAAAATCGTACCACCTTTCTCCAGCCCCCTTCTCCCTCAATCCCAAGCATTAAACTCTAATGTGAACGTACATCTTTCATGAGTGAATTACATAGCTTAGTTGAAAAAAAACTTGTTCTCGATTGAATTCTAAAATTCAATAACACGATTCCAGAGAAACTGAACCACTGAATGCAAATGGGAATTGCAAATGAAATAATGAATTGAGTAAACTATTATATACCTAGTATTTATATGTTTACGGCGCCCCTGCCACACTATATGGTATATATATGTTCAGGAATTCAATGGGGAAATAATTTCTTTCCTCCAATGCTTACTTAAAGATAGTAAATAAAGATAACGATCTACTTTAGAACCATTCTGACAATCTTTGTTTGAATCAGAGAGAAAAGAAGTGAATCTTATCTATAAGTAGGTGGTTTGAATAGTCTCAGTCTGGATTGTCTCACCGGATGTATAAATTTTAATGATTTGTAAACAAACAACATTCCTAATTTTTCAATAAGCTCACTACCAGCACACAATTATTGAAGCTTTGTCAATGGAACTATAATTATTATTACGAGTAGATTTGAACATTCTCTTGATATTAATTTATAACCAGACTGATAACATTGTTCTGTTGCATATTCCTTCTTACACAATAAATGGAACCTGTCATTTTCCACAATAAAACTTCTGCTTTTATATCAAAAGTTACTTCCATGATTATTTAATTTTCCTTTTTAAAGTAAGCAATATATGATTATCATTTCGGGCCCTAACCCGGGCCCACTAGACCGGGTAATTTTATTTTTTCAGAAAACCTATATTAGCCTACATATTATCCGGGCCCCCTAGGGTTCCGGGCCCCCCCGCGCCGCGGGGGCAGCGGGGGTGTACGTTACGCCACTGAATTGAGAATAAGTTTAAGAGTTGTATGGGGATTGACTAAACATATTGTTACAATATTTACCTTGTGCTTGAGAACGAACTTGGTGTTCTTGTAAGCTAGTGCCACGAAGTAAGTACTAGCCAATGTTACTACAACGAATGAGATGAGCGATGAGTAGAGATCAATCATGTGAATCTTCCAGAAGAGCCCTGTAACAAAAGTAAAAAGTAAATTAAGAATAAACATTTTAGTTAGAAAATTGAATATAAGCGTAGCTAATATGGACGTTTCATTGTGCACTTATTAATTACAAGTAAATAGAAATATTGATAACTGAGGCAATTCTTTGGGTTCCTTGCTGAGCAAATGACAGATCAAGTAGTATGATAGATGGTTAGTCACATATTGTAACCTACATCTTGATATCAAACCAATTGGAATTCTAAACCAACATACTGTTATTGAATCAATAAATTACACAAATAAAGAATACTCAAACTTTATTTTTGAAATATTATATGAGTCAACTAATATTAAAAATTTTATTGTCTAGTTATTTTAGTGTAACCATACTAACCAGGTAAGTTATGTGTTTATGATTAGTAAAACCATTAAGATAACGGTGCAATGTTTATAAATGCAATATATATATATATATTAATAAATAACAAAATAAAGTATATTCAAGCTATGTTTTGTCTTATATAAGGTATGTAGTATGTTAATCTTGGTAATGTTCTACTTACATATCGGTATCGCTGATACAATCAAAGCGTTTCCATAAAACAGAGCGTTGGATTTTGTGGATACGTTTCGGCTAAAATCCTGGAGCAGAAGCTCTTCTTCCTTGGTAAAAGTTGACTTTTTTCCAGTCATTTTGTGTAAATGTTGATGCAAACTCAAACACTGATTGACTGCTTTCTTCAATTCCAAGCGGACTCTGCAAAAGAGGTTATTTTCGTTCCACAACAACAAATTTCTGATCGGACGTCATGAGACGTGTCAACGAATCTACAGACGAAATTACAAACTTCCTGCTTTCGTGTTCTGTTTTTTTATAGAAATAAAGCTAAAAATCATAATTTATATCTATAAAATATTTTAATTAATTGAAGGAAAATGTTAAAAATTTAAAATATCTTGTATTTTACCGTCAAGTATCTATATTTACAATAATCTAAAACCATACAATCTATCATTAGGTTGAATTTTACACTTCTGAGAATTTATAATATGAGTTAAAAATGATTTTTGAGATACTTTTGTGATGATTAGAAACTTTATTTTTATAATATTTATATCTATTTTTTTTACAAGATGGTGCCATCTTGCGTCAGCTGGCATGAAACATTACCAGCTGCAACCCAGATCTTCAGCTGATGGACTTTGCCTGTCCTTGTTTTCAAAACAAAACGTTAGTGTATTGTATTTTGATTCAGTGTCATGAAGTTATCTAAATGCGTAGCAATTTCGAAATGAATTAATAAATTAGCAACAACCTTTAATTATGCATATTAGATAGCATAGATTTCATCAATTCTGCTGTCATCATTTATGAAGTCGCCAGAAGCAATGGCTGGTATGGGCAGAGGCGTAATTACGTTAAGATTTAACCAAGATCAAGGTAAGGTTCTTTGTTTAGAAAATTGTATTTCCTGAATTCTGTCAATCTTTTCTTAAGCATTATATATTTTGATTTTTCAATTTTAGGTATTTGCTAATGTTTTAAACTAATTCGAACATCACATTACTTCCATTATTATTTTATTTGTAAATGCCATTGTTGAACTGTTCAACAATAATATTATTTCGTTCTGTTACTAAAAGTCTCTGAGCACGTGTTTTTGTCATAATTACTTATTATTGTTTACTTCAATAGGCTTTTCACTTTTTGTTTTTGTAATAATCCTCTTGTCATTAAAAATTTGGTTTTATTATTTTTGTTATAAATCTGGTTGGTTTTTAATAAAACTTGTTCCATACGTTTTACTCAACTCAAGTCTACAATTTTTTTAATTCACATAAAATTTATGCTAAATGCATAAATTTTGGATATTTCAGTTGAATTTTAGATTTTTTTTATTCCAGGATGCTTTACGTGTTGCATGGAAACTGGACTGAGAATCTACAACGTGGAGCCACTTGTAGAGAAAGCACACTTCGGTAATTATTAAATTTTCTATAAATGTCCTTCTATAGAATAAACAATCTTTGGTTATATAATATAGATCATTGCTACTCCACGGTTCTCATCTTTAATAAATTCCTTCAAATCTATACTATTGTATTTCACGAATGTAACACAATTAATACAAATTACGGTATCTAGTTGTCATTCTCGTTTTTTTAATCCTGTTTGCTATAATTATTGGTACGGTAGCTGGAAGGTAATCATACTTGAGGCTGCTCTATTTAACTAGAATCCATATTAAATAGAAATGCCTAAATTTCACTTAACATAATCACTAAAATTTCTAGATCTAATTTTGTTATTTTCATCTTACACCATCATCATTGAAATTGATTTAGCTATTTTCTTCTCCTTTCACAAAAATACAATATAGCTTATATACAATATAAAATGTGAAGAAGGCTCCTCATATGGGCAAATGCCTGTGAGTGAGGAGCGAGTTCCAAATATAATTGAATATTCTATACTTGTAAGAATAAAGACAAATCATAGAAAAGTGAAGATTTTAGCTTTTAGAATTATTGATGAATAACAAGCGACAAAATACCTATAATAAAATCTAAAGTACCTGTGTAATGAGTAGTATAATACAGTAGCTTTTCAAGTAGGTAACTTACACTTTTTAGGCTTCGACGTAGATGGATGCCAACATGCATTCATCTATTAGATTCTAAATTTTATAGAAACGATTTCAATATTGAGTATAAGTGGTTCTGACTCTCAAGTTTCATTACTCAATGTCTCAAGTAGATAATGTTCATCTACTTGTGATAGCAAGCTACTTGTGATAAATAAGTCTTGGAATTTACTACAGAATTAATAATGAAACTTCTGTCTAATTTGAAATTTCAGTCCATTTGAAAAAATATTTTAATTGCAGATTACGATCTCATGGGCAGTCTGAAGCACTGCGAAATGCTTCATCGAACAAATATCTTCGCTGTGATTGGAGGAGGCGCCAAACCTAAGTTTGCCGACAATACAGTTCTCATTTATGATGACATCGAGAAACGGTTTATACTAGAACTGATTTTCACTTCACCTGTCAAAGCTGTGCGACTTAGGAGGGATAGGTAAGGGAATATAATGCATCAAATTCATTAAAAATTAAACTCTATCAAATCATTTCATAATTAAGGGTACAACCACACTGAAAGCGGAGCGGGGCGTGGCGTCAAGGAGCGTCGTGAACAATACCATGTCAAGTAATAGCTACATGCAACAATAGCAACAAGTAAGAGCTAAAACACACTGCAAGCGTCTACTCGCGGAGCGTGGCGTGGCGTCAAACTTTAGAACAATCTGGTTTGTTTTTTGGAGCTTCAAAGTGAGAGTGTCCTAGGTACTAATGTACATACTAGTAGTCTACTCTTGTACATAATAGTGCACTTGTTCTATTACATTTTCTTCTACCAACTAGTACACTAGCATATTAAATTTAATGTTTGTTCAAATTCCCCTGTAATGTGTATTATTTGATTATTTAAAAGAGATCATTCATCTATTGCACTTTGAAATCAAAAGTAAGGCTATTCTAATCCATTTTATTCATATATCTATGAAATATATTTACCTCAGTGCTATTCATTTATTTACAATAAAAATGGCACTTATGTAATAACATTGGTAGATAAAATAATAAGGTAGTCCTTGTGATATTTTTCTTCCAAATTTATAGGTGACAAAGTCCAAGATAAGGTTAGATTTTCACATGTACAATTTTTATAGAATGTTAGTCCAGAATAAACATTAAAACTATAAATTTTGAATTTAGATGGCTTGAATTAATAAATTTATTGGAAATATTCCACTCAATTATCATTTGTGACAAATAATATTGAGTTATTTAAAAACAAAATTGGAACCATTGAAGAAACACAAACTTTAAACTTTGTAATTAATTATTAATTATAAGTCTTTCTTCAGCAGATATTGGATTCCTCCAATAATTGGAATTAAAATTATCATTATTAGCGACTTGTTTTTCCAAATCAGGCTTCACTCTCGTCAAAATATAATCAAAGGTTGAAGTTGACATTCGCATGTAGTAGGCTACTCAAAAAATCGGGACTCATGCTTTCTTAAAACATTAAACAGATGGTGATATTCACCAAATAGCTTACGTTTCAAGTTAATTTCATCAACCCACTCAGGCTTAACTGCTAATCCAATACTTTAAGTAATTGTTTCCACAAAGTGATGTCCGTGCAAACTTGACGCATTTTCTAGACGCTTGACGCTCAGACGCTTCCTGTGTGTATCATGATCTTTCTGACCACGTCACGCCACGCTCCGCTTCCAGTGTGGTTGTACCCTAAGTAATCATGGCCTGTTGGCAATATTCAAAGTTTAGTGTAGTCTCTGTTCTTATTTGCTTAAAGTGTAGAGTAGACACTATTCTCTACTCATTTCCAATCTGATTATTCCCAAATAGTTTATTATTTTGTTAGACTATGGTATTTTCTATAGAACCGATGACCCTATACCCTTCAAACGAGAACAGTGGCTGATAATATTTATTTATACATTGATAGCCTACATAGATATTAATACATTGATATTAAGCTGGATTCGCACATTTCAGTATCATTGAACGTGTCCGGTACAGTGAAAATATTTCTCCTATGAATTCTAATTAAAACTAATCCCAATGAGTCCGGCCAAGCAAGTATGAATAGTAAGATTAAAACTCATTGTATTAATATTTCTAAGGTACCAACACGTTCACTGATACTTAAATGTGAGAGTCCAGTTCCAATCTATCCATATATACATCTAGATAGATAGATAGATTAAGCATCCACTGACCACCTAAACAGGGTGATAAGGACCTTGTCAAAAAAATGTGAATGATTTAAAGACATTATACGACATAGGACTAGATAGAAAATAGTTTGATCATTTGTGTAGAATTGTGATCTATCCACCTAGTTAATATCGTCCTACCTAATTTATAAGATTAATTACTGTTTTTGTAGGTTAATCTTGGCCACCATAACATTTATAATTCACAACATTCTCAACTTATTTAATTTTTTTCATAATTTTGTTGTATTGTGAGGTTCACGTTATAATGGCAGTGTTTGATTAGCAATGGTATTGCTACTCTTGTCTATCATTCAACAAAGCGGATAGCGCTATCTCTCTCTTGCTTTGCTCTGTTGCCAGATTGTTTTTTAACAATGTAGAAATATAATTAATTAACAAAATAATTAATCTTGATTATGAGAATTCATTATGAAATCATTGAAAAATATAATTTCTTGATAAAATATTATTGATTATTTTAAACGAGAATGAACAGTTAATATTACATCAATAAACCGGTCAGTTAATCTGTTAATCAGTTAATCAGTTACCCTCCATAGAGGGCATTGACAAGATAGAGGATCGGCAACGTTGTTCTCCTATCTTTTTCCACTGCCATTATAACGCGCAACTCACTATAGTTGATATCGTTCTACCTAATTTCTACCTGAGATAATCACAGTTTTTGTAGGATTATCTTGGCCCCCATAACAACATTCATAATTCACAACATTCTCAACTTATTTAATTTTTTTTAAATTATAATTTTGTTGTAGGATAATAGTGGCTATCATAAACCAAGGCAAAGTACTCCACTGTGAACATCGAAGTGTGGAATTGACAACTTTCTCACTTTTACCAATTTCTTTTACCACTATTTTATAGTGGTTTTGACAAAATGAACGTCTTATTCTTTCAATTGTGGAGAAATACCAACATATCTCTTCTCATACAAACAAATTAATCTAATTTATCAGTTTAATTAGGCTATTCTTTTATAGGATTGTCGATTTTTGAATTTGTGTATAATAAAATCTATAGATAAATTATTAAATGATGTTAACCACTATTGCATTTATTATTCACAACATTCTCCAACATTCTTCCATTTCCTGATTTCTAATTTATCAATTTAATTTTGTTGTTGGATAATAGTGGCTACCATGAACCAAGTAAACGTACTCAACAATACTAAACACTTGAATGTGAAATTGACAATTTTCCCAACTTTTTTATTTCTAATTTATTTTTCTTAATTATTTCATAGGATAGTAGAATTTTGATTTTGTATCATAAAACGTATTATGAATAATCGTGGCCTCCATGAAATTCATAATTCATAACATTCTCAATTTGCCGATTTCTAATTGAACAATTAATCAATTTTGTTTTAGGATAATAGTGGCTACGATGAACCAAGTGAATGTGTTCTCGTTTCCGGCGCCGGCGCAGTTGTTGCTGACTCTGCAGACTCGCTTGAACCCGCTGGGTCTGTGTGAGGTGACACCCATCATGACAGCTGAGCGTCACCTGCTCGCCTTCCCCGGTCATAAGCTCGGTAGTGTGCAGTTGGTGGTGAGTTGTCAAGTAATAAATATAATACAATCAAGTAATTTTTCCGAGCCTATGATTGGATCGTTATTGTAATTGATTCATTCAATAAGTACATCATCAAATGATATGGTTATATTATATATGATTAATTATATTACATTAAGTATATGATTTTTTATTTTGATTTGTCTATCTGTACTGTACTGGTCTGGATTATATTATAAAGAGCTGTATTAATTCTAAAATCATGTTAAAATATAGGTAAGAAATGTTTGGAACTCGTGGCTAGAGCACAAGATTCCTTTTTCTAGTCACGCCAATTATTCAACTACAAATTATTTATTCATTTTCATGTAAAACTGTTATTAATTGGTGAATAAATTTGATTTGATAGGGAGAGAAAAAATATGTTTACCTTGTGCTATTTCTCTCCCAAATTAAGATAAGGTTACACATAGTCCGAAATAGGTTAAGTCTTGTATAATGAATGTATAACGTCATCGGACAAGTTCACTGACACTAATTTGTTGGAATCTGTCATTACATGGTACTTGATGTTTAAAATCGAGGCCGAGACTTGAATTTCATGTGAGCCGCGTAACATGCAAGGAATGATATGTTTTCTGTGCAGTGTGGCGAAAATGAGTTATTTATTTATTACAGAACAAAGAAGACTACAGGCATTAAGTCCAAAACAGTCTTCACTACAATTTACAATCGTATTAAGCAAGTACTAAAAAAATAAGTGATACAGTATATGCAATTTACAAATACATAAGGAAATTAATAAGTATGAGGAAAGCATAAGTAATTGAAAGTAATCTAAGTATAAGTAATAAATACAGAATGAATATAATCCTATTATATAAAGGTGCGTACAGATGTACGCGCCGCGAACATGAGCAATTCACTTTTAATCAGCTGATGCCAAGCTTTTTATATCTGTATCTTACCGTTTCTGTAAAAATACAGATATAGTCAGCTGATTAAAAGTGAATTGCTCATGATCGCGGCGCGTATATCTGTCCGCACCTTCAAGCGAGCAATTTCTGTATATCTGGTTATTTATGTTCAACGGATCCCGAAAACGGCTCTAACGATTTTCACGAAATTTGGAACACATAGTAGGATTATGATATAAAAATTCAATTTCACTAGGTCTCATCCTTGGGAAAACTCGCTGAACGACATTAAAAGGATAATATTCATCCTTGGCTGAAACAGCTGAAACTTTCGTCGTCTATGGATAGTAAAAAGTGAGCGAGTGATTCTGTTGAAAATCAAAATATCGCATTCCCAAAATCCATAAGCTGACTTATAGCCTGCTGTAAAATATAAACACGACCATTTTAGAGAATTGTGTTCTGTTTATCAATAAATAAAAATAACTTGCGAAGCTCGATGCCCCGATATTAAGATATAAAAAGAATACAATTGAGCATAGAAACAGGTTAAGAAGAAACATGTGCCACTGTGGAAAGAAAATTGATGAAAGCCGAGAGTAAAAAAATGTGTCAATAACCACTAATATTAAATTATAATAGTTAAGGAATTTAAGGAAGGGGTTATGAGGCTTCTTTTTATTGTTTTATTAGAAATTGTGGGTGTTTGTGTGGTGTTGTCTGGACCTTCTGAACACTGCAGCCAACACATAGCTATTTACTAGGAATTATGAGACTCCTATCTACTGTTCTGTTACAAACTCTTAATGTTTCTATGATGTTGGCAGGACTTTCTGAACACTTAAGCTGAGACTTCTTCTCATTATTCTATTACAAGACCTGGTTCTTTCTGTGGTGTTGCAAGGACCTTCTAAACACTGAAGGCGGCACAATTAATAGTGAATTATTCAACTCCTTTCTATTGTTCTATTACAAAATTCGGTTGTTTCTATAGTGTTCTCAGGACTTTTTGAACACCATTTAGAGTGAAAATAAACCGGAACAGTGAGAACATCATTCCCATATGCTCAAATTGGATTATTCACACTCGCATGGCTGTACCATAGAGAAAAGATAGCATAAGAAGATATCCCATTGTATAGGTTTTTCATGTTCCAAATTTCAAGCCGATTTTTTATTAACTCAAGCTGATTACTTTCGACTACTGTCTATTATTACTGTTTAGAGTGTAAGAACGGCACAATATGAGAGACTACCAGCGTCACATAGCTTCCTTAAAAAGAACTACGTGAACTATCGGCTTGAGTTAACAATGAACTGGTTTGGGACATAAACGCCCTATACCATGGGATATCTTCTTATGCTGTCTTTTCTCTATGGTACAGCCAAGCGAGTGTGAATAATCCAATTTGAACTTCTGGGAATGATATTCTTGTTGTTTCCGTGATGTTTTCAGGACCTTCTGAACACGGAAGCAGGCACGTCGACAGCGCCGGTGACAGTGAACACTGATGACTCCTTTTCATTATTTTTTATAAATTATTGTTGTTTTCGTGATGATTTCAGGACCTTCTGAACACGGAAGCAGGCACATCGACAGCACCGGTGACAGTGAACGCACACAACGGTGAGTTGGCTTGCATAGCGCTGAATCAGCAAGGCACGATGGTGGCGACCGCCTCCTGCAAGGGGACACTCATCCGCGTCTGGGACACCGTCCGGCGCAACCGCCTAGTCGAGCTCAGGAGGGGATCTGATCCAGCCACACTCTATTGGTCAGTTGCATTTGATTAGACTTTGCATTAGATTGGGTAATATTTTAGATTAGATTGACACACAATAAGCTTCGGTTGACGTGTGAGATCGTTTGAACCTTTGGATCCTTGAATCCGTCACTCCAAAACATAGATTAGATGGATAAAATAGATTTCAGCATTTCATAGATTTCAGGTTGAATAAAATGTTGGAATAGATTAGATTTTAGATTAGATATTTATTTAAGTAGACATAGATCAGGCACAATTAGCTTGTGGAGGGAGCTCAGGAGGGAATCTGATCCAGCCACGCTTTATTGGTCAGTTGCATTAGGGTAACCGTCCACTGGAACCGTATTCAACCGATTAGTTCGGCCGTTGGATCGGACGAATCTGCCGGCCGTTAATTCGGCCGAATATGGTCGTCCATTGGAACCGTTTATGTCAGTCTAGTTCAGTAGTTTGCTGAACTATTGAATTTTGAATAAATATTGAATTAACTACTATAAACAATGATTATATTGAGATTTTGAAAATTGAATAAACAAGTATCCACTAAATTAGTTATTCATTACAATAATCTTACCTTCAGATCCTGTTTGTTCAGTAATCTTTGTCTACAGATTCCTTTGAACATCATGACGATGATATCTTTTGTCTCGCATATCCCACAATGGAACACGCTCTTGGACCAAACTTATCAACATTGTCCATAGTTGAAACTTTATAAAACAGAACAAGTTCAAAAAACAAAAACAGACAATTGTTTCACAAAAACAAAACTGTGAAACAATTTTGAGGTTAGGATGATGTTGTCTCAGCTCGACTTCGGCCGGATACAGCTGGAAAATCCCATTCAATTCGGATCGAAAACTTGATCGGCCGTTCACGGACGTATGAACCTGTTGCAATGGACGAGCTTGATGGACGATCTATAGCTTTCTTTGTTGGGGTATCGTTCGGACGAGTTTGGTAGTTTTCGGACGAAATCGGTTCCAGTGAAAAGCCCACCATAGATTAGATCCTTATATCAGGTGCAATCACCTCATAGTGTTTAGGAGAGGCTCTGTTCCGGCTGCTATATTGGATGCTACTGCGTCAGTTTAGATATTTTATTATCTGGGGAATAGGAAATGTATGTATGTAGGTTTTATAATAGGGAATGCGGTATGTTAGGAAGCGGTTGTCTCTGTGGTCGTGCTGATGAGGTATCAATTAGATAAGTTGGGATTCACGAGCCTGCTACCTTTTTGGGAGGATAACCACTTCCAGTAGATCCGTCTTCTTTAAATACCATTTATGGGTAACTAAAAAACATTCTCCCGGTGGTTCCGAACATACCTATCTGAAGCTGTAGGTCCATTCATCTCTCAACAGGCGCTGATCCAGGGGGTCCTGGAGAATCTTATCTGGGGGTATTTCACCCTCATGAATCATTCATCTTCTTTTTCTAAGTGGCGTTTGAAAAAAATGTTGAGGGTTTGTTAAAGATTAAGCTAAGGATCCAGCTGATGCTTGTTTGTAGAAGTTGATGCAGAAACATTTCAAAAATCCTGTGTCTTAATTATCCAATCATATTTTTTATTGAAGTTCCTGGCTCATGAGTAGTTACTGCTGTAGTTGTAGAAATA
This sequence comes from Nilaparvata lugens, assembly GCF_014356525.2. Lineage (NCBI taxonomy): Eukaryota > Metazoa > Arthropoda > Insecta > Hemiptera > Delphacidae > Nilaparvata > Nilaparvata lugens. The sequence continues at coordinate 9,750,471 of NC_052515.1, forward strand.
AGTATCATATTGAATGAAAAAGACTAAGAAATCTGTGTTAGAAAGACTAAGTATCAATAAATCTGTGGTTTTTGACAATTTCTTAGTCTTTTTCATTCAATATGAATACCACAATATCAACTTCTCAACTACACAAAAAGTGGAAGTATCATGAACTTGACATTTGAATGAACAGATCCAAAATTCTATTAATATTGAAAAATAAAGCTCTCAAATGCTGTTTTCGATTAAAAATAACTTCAATGATTCTCCGGGTGGTCGATGTTGAACGGGGAGTGTCCCCCGGACGACCACCCCAGTCGATCCCCCCCTTAGGTCAGAGTTGGATCCGCGCCTGTCTCTCATCATCATCATCATCATCCGTCTCATTACATATGCACCAGCCTGAATCAATGTGGGGATCAACCTCATAAAAAATGAAACAATACAATACACACATTCTAAAATATTCCAATTAAAATGAAATGATAAAATTCGTATCTTTTAAATTCCACTGCTATTTCAAGCAGAATTTATCCGCAGTTGATGCCACGAAACTGAGAGTTTTCGAAAGGAAGATTATTAGGCGCATATATGGAGGCATCAATGACAATGGAGTCTGGAGAAGACGGTCAAATGATGAAATAAATGAAATTCTAAAGGGTGAAGATGTGGTACGATTCATCAAATCACAAAGATTGCGCTGGGCTGGTCATGTTGAGAGAATGGCGGACCAACGAATGTCAAAAACAATTTATAAGGTCCGGATGGAGGGTAGAAGACGACAAGGGAGGCCACGCAATCGATGGAGTGATGAAGTGGAGGATGATCATGTCATGGAGACAAAAGGCGTGTGACCGTGATGTGTGGAGGGCTCTAGTGCGAGAGGCTAAAGCTAACATCGAGCTGTAATGCCAGAAGAAGAAGAAGAAGAAGAAGAAGCTATGTCAAGCCCATACAGTAGATAGTTCTTTTCGAGAAGCTATGTGCTAGTAGTCACTCATACTGTGCCGTTCATACACTTTAATTAAATCTTTATATCAACTTCTTTAAACTTTATATCAACTTCTCAACTACACAAAAAGCCATTCGTACACTCTCACTCGACCAACACCGTAAAAATCGACAATAGTCGAAAGTAATAGACAATAGTCGGTTTGACATAACAGTAAAATTTGGAACATGAACGACCTATGCCATGGATTGTATGGGTCTTATGCTATATTTTTTCTATGATGAAATACGATGTCGAAATCAGTAATTCCAAAGAGATCAGTGTTGAAATAGTTATTTGTATATCTAGAGTGAAAAGTACTGTTTTTCTCCCTGAGGGAAAAGTTTGAATATGTTACAACCTAACCTAAAAATTAAACAGGGCTGACTGGACTACAACTATGATGAAGTTCCCGTTTCAAATTTGATTAGTTAATGAGGAATATTCGTTGGCTGGTATTTTTAATGACATGGAATATAAATTATACATTTTTATGGTATACTGATATGAAGTTTGTAATAATTTTAGCATGAAACATATATATTTTTCATATATTGATCAAATGGCTGGTTGAGGTATTGAATTTAGTTGGTTTAATGACTATATGCTTCCTCATCTGAGCTTAGACCTTCTAACCTATTTCAAATGTAAGTTTTTATAATAGAGATGCTTCCCATGTTATTTAAATGGAGTTACTTTTACGCTCTAGGGAGTTTTATGTTTTTTCCTCCCGAGAGCGAGAAAGTGACACTTCAGTATTATGTTTCAAGGAGTAAAGTAGGCTCTTTAGACAGTAGGTGGAGGAAATAGTATATTTCGCACCTAGGGCCGAAAATGAGACTTTTCCGGCTTGAAATCGGTTTTCAAGTCCGAGGCCGTAGGCCGAGGACTAAAAAAGATTGAGAGCCGGAAAAACATTTTTGCCCGTGGTGCGAACGCTATTTTTCGCCACACAGAAAAATAAACAATATATAATATGAGAATAATTGTTTAGTAAGCACTTCCGAAAGCAGAAGTGGAAGCTCATAGCTCTAGCAAATCTGAATATCAGGAAATTGTCCAAGTATTTTTATTTTTTATTCTGATTTGTCTAAAAAACCTGAAAGATTATGTTCAATTATGTGGGAGGTTGAGTTTATACTTTTTTATTCTTTCAAATGACAATTAGATGATATTATTATAAATGTTTTAATTATTGAATAATAAACACAAATAATGAAAAGTTTCTGATCAGCTGTTTTAGCACACTTGAAATTTGGCCAATCTGAATGTCAACGGAAGTTTAGGTTAGAAGTTCTATCCTACTCTGAAAATCGAATTTGAATAGTTTGTAATATATATCTCATCTGTATTTCATTCATCCAAATAAAATGATAGTATATTATTGCATAATACTTTATTCAATTCTAGAAGCATAAACTGATTCCGTTTATCCACCATGTTTCGTGATAAACGCAGTACTAGGAGGTTTGTGGTTAGATTCTATTATACTCTGAAAATTGAATTTGTATAGTTTATAATATCTCATTTGTATTTCATTCATCCAAATGAAATGATAGTATCTCATTGCAAAATACTTTATTCAATTCTAGAAGCATAAACTGATTCCGTTTATCCACCATGTTTCGTCATAAACTCAGTTTATTAACCGATTCCGTTTCATAAACTATTTTGTAAACAAGTTCACATCAAATCAGAATCAGCTGACTTCAAGGTCAGCCCTAGGGCCGTAAAAATTTTACCGACCTGGTCAGAAAACAATCACTTTCGGCCTCCATATGACGCACGAAAACCAGCTCATTACATCCAAGTGGGGCGAAAAATATTATATCTGATATCTACAGATGGAAATTACTGAGAAATTGCATTTATTCAAATGCGAATGAATTAATTCGTGAATTAACACCCTTCGGTGTGATTGACAGCATTTAATTAGAAATTTCATTTAATAATAATATATTATTTTTATAAAAATATTGATTGTGAACCTGTTGTCGTTTGCAGTATAAACTTCAGCCAGGACTCGGACTACATGTGTTGTTCGAGCGACAAGGGCACAGTGCACATATTCGCGCTGAAGGAGACCCGACTCAACAAGCGGTCGTCGTTCAGCAAGATGGGATTCCTGGGCAACTATGTGGAGTCGCAGTGGGCCCTCGCCAACTTCACTGTGCCGCCCGAGTGTGCCTGTGTCTGCGGCTTTGGCTCGTCCAAGTCGGTCATTGGTGAGTGCAGGTCAAATTAAGTTACAGTCCGGGTGCCGTAGCTTTGCCTATCGGTGGAGGGCCTCTAGACTACAATAATACCCGTTCAAGAACAAAGAACATTTTTGAAAATGTATCTTTCTATAAGAGTGTCTACCGTCATTTAGGTTCCTTGCTAAAAATGTTCAACGTCAATGACGATTTCCATGTAATTTCGATAAAATAATGGAAAATTATTTTCCATTACTAGAAACAAAAACAGAATCTGCATTTGCCGACCAACTAATACAAGAAAATCACAAGCACACAAACATGAATACCGTCCTACAAATCATACACATAAATTAAAATCAAATCTTTATTTATCCAAAAATCATAATTACAATGACAAAAATGTTTATAAAATAAAAAGTAAAATACAATATAAAATGAAAGAGTAATAAATACCTTTAAATTAATAGGATTATATATTGTATATTTAAAACGGGAGGTCCCTGCAAGGTTCGAAAGAACCTGAGTGCAGAGGCCGAGTGTTCAATGATTAACAAACAGAACAAAAAAAATAATGGGATCAAATGTAACTTGGTTTTGCTATCTAACATTTATTATTGAGAAAATCGGGAAGAGAAACAGGGAGTAAGGAAGGGAAGATAAAGTAGCATAGGAGAGGCATAAGGTAAAGAATAGTTTAAAATTACATAAGAAACATGAGAAGTCTTTATACTAAGCTATGATGAAATTTCTCTGAATAAAAGCTACTTATACCAATGAGGAAGCTATGAGGAAATTTCTCTAAATAAAAGCTTCTCATACCAAAATTACATTGTTCAAGACTATCCATGTATTGATTTCAATTATTAGTTCTCTGTTCAATTTACTGTGCATGTGCATATGTGAATATGCGTGTGCATGATATCATGCATGTTGTACCGTTAGTGGCCGTCTTAGATAGATTTTATTATATAAGTACAATACAATAAACAGAGTGGATGAAAAGTCCACCTTTGCTTGAGAATTCTACTCAAATTCAAAATACGTCTTCAAAACTTTTGTCTCCGCCACCTTGAAACCGTCATTTTGAATTCTTTCATTTTTTAAATGGGGAGGTATAAAAGGATGTTGGTGTGAATTCAATACGAAATTTCATTTATTATTTGTTTATTTACAATGCAAATGACACTAATGTAATAACATTGAAAGATAAAATAATAAGGTAGTCCTTGTGCTATTTTTCTTCCAAATTTATAGGTGAAAAAGTCCGAAATAAGGTTAGAATTTCACGTGTACAATTTTTATAAAATTTCAGTCCAAAACAAAAATTTGAATGAAAACCCGCTTGTTGATATGTTCACATTTGAAAATACCAACAAATTAAGAAATAATAAAATGAATGAATACATTAAAAGTCTGTCAAATTTGGTCCGTTTTGTCAAATTTTAAAAGTCAACATATTTTATTGCAGCAGCTAATTGAGATCATTAATTGCATTACAAATTTCAATTATTTACTATTACTAGTATTCAATATGTGAGGAAATATTACAAATCTGTTCAAAGTGTTTACCAAAATTTGAATAATAAGGTCAGATTTTTAGTATAGGGCTGGCTACTTTCTATTTCATTTTGGCTTGTTCTATTAGTATATTTAAATTCTAATATATTGGGAACAGCTAGAATTTTACACCTGTGTGAAGTTGAATTTTGAAGAGACTTGAGATATTGTAAAAAATCCACTTTATTTTAGTAACTTACAACTGATGACGTGTGAGCACACACGAAATAATAATTTTTATTAAAATAAATTGGATTCTTGACAATATCTCAAGTTTCTTCAATGATTTATTTATTTATTCATTAGAGCAAACAATACAATAGTCGGAAAAGAAAAAACAGGCTATTGCTCAAAACATCTTCAATTTCCTAATTTTGTCAATTGTCTAAATAGGTTATGTCCAATTAATTCTGTAATTATGGAAAAGTTCTACAACATCAATATTCTCTCTAGAAACTTTATGAGTTGAATTTTGTTTTATCAATAGTAAAAATGATTGATTCTTCTCTCGTGTCTAACCTATTTCATTCAACTTTTCATTATTATGAAATAATGTTTACTCTGTTTTTACAGCAATCTGTTTAGACGGTACATTTCACAAGTACGTGTTCACGGCAGACGGCAACTGCAATCGAGAATCGTTCGATGTTTTCCTAAACGTTTGTGACGACGAGGATTATTGAAAAACGACGATATGTGTTCACATTTTGTAAGCTAGCTTAGAATGAAATCGTTTAATATACCGTTTATATCGTTGAGCCAAACTCATATCTAAATTCTATTATTCTTAGCTTTTTCTAGCGAATTGGAGGTTGTTTGAAAATAGTATTATTTCGAGAACAGATTTTTGGCAAAAGTTTGTACTAAATTCACTTTTATGTTGTGAGATTTCAATTTTTCTGAAGGATTCCTACTAAATTCAAAATTTTTGTGATTCAGAAACAATATTTTCTTAGAAACAATTAATTTTCTGTTGTGAGATTCACTTTAAAATGTCAGCATTTGTTGAATGGGAAGCATCGATATTATTTTTGAAGAATTCTGACAGTTTGACATGAATTTCATGATAAAAAATTTCTATCAAAATCATATTGTGTCGTAGTTTTGCATTTTTTCTTCAAAAAATACTGTTTCAAAATGTCTCATTTTCTCTAAATTAATATTACTGATTTACTGTATTATGCTTGATATATTTCTAAAATACAGTATACATTTCTGATATAGTATAACAGCTTTTAGATGTGAGCGCACTCTAATTATGCATTATTTTTTACTAGAGTAAATGAATCTGTGGGAAAATGTACATCAAATCACGTGTTATAGTTTCCAGTTAATTCCCTTTTTGTAAAAAATTCTGGTCGAAAAATTCTTCATGGCTCGATTTTTTCTAAAATAAAAGCTGTGTATTATGCTTGATATGTATTTCTAAAATACAGTATACATTTCTGATATAGTATAACAGCTTTTAGATGTGAGCGCACTCTAATTATGCATTATTTTTTACTAGAGTATCATCTTAACTAACATTACATTTCAGGTTGATTAAAAGAGACATGATTCTCTCTCAATCTTCTCAGATTCTCAATTATTGGATATTAAAAATACAAATAATTAGTTAGTAAAAATGTGAGTGTAGCCTTATTTTCTAAAATTTCGTAAATATAGTGATATTTAACATATTTTCAATAAAGCAGTGTCTAATATATTAACAGTCGTGTCATTAGTGTCTATAAAAAATTTAAATTCATTAACGAATTAATGATGTGTGAGTATCATAAAAAAAGAAAAAGTTGTGAAGAAATGCATACGATCTCATCAAATATGAGCTACTTACTTGTATCTTGTTATTGAGAACAATTTACTAGTATAATAGTAATTTTCAAATAAACTTGTATTTTTCTTTTTAATAGTAACATAGAGAAACAATAGCATAAGTAGATATCCCATGGTATAGGGCGTTTATGTCGCAACTTTTACTGTTATCTCAAGCCGATAGTCCACGTATTTCTTTTCCGTGAAGCTTTATGACGCTGGTAGTCTCTCATATTGTGCCGTTCATACACTCTCACCCGGCCAAAACAGTAAAAATCGACAGTAATCGGCTTGAGCTAACAGTAAAAGTTGCGACATAAACGCCCTATACCATGGGATATCTGCTTACTCTATTGTTTCTTTATGATAGTAATTACTCAAATTCAATGTGCATTAATAGAAATACTGTACATTGTTATTTAGATACATGCTATCTATACAATAATTACATTGCAGTCCACCTTAGAAAATACTCTTTTAATAATATTATAGAATATTATTATAAAAATAGTAACTTCATGATATTTTGTGTAGTAGTGAAGGTGATGTTGTGCTAGATATCAATACTAAATGTAATGAATTGAAATTTCACAAACACATATTTATTGGAAAAATAGAAACTAGTTTTAGTTGTTACGAAAAATTTCAGAAAACCTGATTTTAGTGAAATCAGGTTTTCTGAAATTTTTCGTTCAATCTCAGAATATTACTGTTAAACTCGAGTCCACTAGTGATCTATAATGGTGTGAGAGCCGAAACTAGTTTCTTGCTATTTTTTATAAATATGTGATTGTGTTTTATCAACAAGTTTTATCCATTTATTATTCAACTAGTTGATATATATGTTGTTCCATTTTCTATAGTTGTTGTTTCCATATCTAACGCTTTTAGTATTGATGTTATGATGAGTCTAATGCAATAAGTTAATTCATGTTTTGAATTTTAAATCGAATTTTGAAATTCGATTCTAATGTTGCATTTTGTCTAATGCAATAAGTTAATTCGTGTTTTGTATGTTCAATACAATTCTGAAATTTTTTACAATCAACAATATATACTCAATACAAATCAAGTGTAATAAATTGTACAAAAATCAAGGAATTCTAAATTTTTGTAACCTAATGTTTAGTGTAGCTTCTGTTTTACTACTAATTTTTTTCTGTATTGTTTTTTTCCAATTTCAACAATCACGTATAAAAATAGTTACTTTGAATAATTAATGAAATGAGCAGCTTTCTATAATTTATTGACTGTGAATGTCAGGAATATCTATTTATTTTCAGTGTAAGTTATCATGATGAGTCGTTTTGTTTTTGTAATCTACTTTTCCATTTTTTGTATTTTTCTTCTTATCTCTTCTTTCTCCTGTCATGTACTTCACTTTTCCTTTTTCAGTTCCCCAATCTGTCTCTCTTCTTTCCAACATCTCTTATCTCTTAATTTTATTTTAAGTCACCTCTGATTTCGATTTAAATACTTCAGAAAATTCATTTGTGAATTCTCAATCCCCCTTATCAACAATAACTGTGATAAAATAATTATCAGTTCGTGAAATGCAACTATTTTTATACTCTACAAATAATTAACCATAAAAATTATTTACTCATTGGATACAAATATTGATATTAAAAATTATCATTAATATAAAAAAAATAAATGGTTAGCTCAGTTAATTGATGAACTTTTTGTGGCGTAGCTCTAATATTTGATGATTGCTGGAATAAATTCTAAAAAAAATTAGTGATAGTTCATTGTCATTTAATAGAATATGATTCCATTTTATTGGCCACAAACAAAAATATGTATTCATAATTGTTGTGTATTTGAATATTGTATTTCCAATTTAGATTCGTTGGTAGAATATTGTAGATATTTTGAGGGATATTTTCGAACAAAACTTGGGGTGGCCATTTTCCCACCAATATTTTGTCCTAAAGTACCATTTCAAATGGTAACAATCTCAAATTACCATTTGAAATTGTAATAATTACCATTATTTTTCAATAGAGGTGTAACTGTTGAACTAGTATACTATTTTCATCGTAGGAGATTAACCATTATGTTCTGTTGTTGTGAAATCAAATATATTATTGTGCTTTCGGTAAATAAGCGCATCATTGTGTATAGTTTGTAGATTTGTAATATTTATAAGAAAGAACTATTTTGTAAATAAATATGATTTGATATTATAATACCGAGTTTTTATTCCTAGTTCTCGTGGCACAAATTTTGAACACGCTTCACACAGGGACATTAGTAGCGGTCTCTAATATCATAGAGAAACAATAGCGTAAGTAGATATCCCATGGTATAGGACGTTTATGTCGCAACTTTTACTGTTATCTCAAGCCGATAGTCCACGTAGTTCTTTCCCGTAAAGCTGTGTGACGCTCGTAGTCTCTCATACTGTGCTGTTCATACACTCTCACCCCAACAAAACAGTAGAAAACGACAGTAATCGGCTTGAGATAACAGTAAAAGTTGCAACATAAACGCCCTATATCATGGGATATCTACTTACGCTACTGTTACTTTCCTTGCCCTACTACCAGAGGTAAGGAAAGTATTGCTTTCCAAAAAAATTTAAGGTACCCCAATTTCCAGTTTTCTGATCGTAGTTGCAAATATGTTGCCGCCAATTAAGTTTGTAGTGTTAATGTTGATGTTGTGGAACTTTTCCATAATTGAATAGACTTAGAACGTTGTCAAAAATCCACTTTAATTAAATAAAAATTAAAAAGCATGCTCCTGTAAAATATTAATTTTTATTTAATTAAAGTGGATTTTTGACAACGTTCTAAGTCTATTCAATTGCCGCCAATTGTCATTATGTTATTCCCCTACATTATTCTCGTTTGAGAATGAGGCTTACAGTTCAATGAGCAAGGAAAGTTGTGTGAGTGTACCACACCAGATTTTTTCTCTATGCTAATATCTGCTATATCGAAATTGGAATGTCATGTTCAGCACTTTTTCAATTCCACGTTCTCGTAGCTATTGGACGGTAATCATGTCCCTGTCTGCAGCCATAGAGAAAAGATAGCATAAGAAGACAGCCCATATGGCTTAGGTCGTTTGTGTTTCAATTTACAAGCCGACTTTTGTTAACTCAAGCCGATTACCATTGAGTGGTCATTAAGATTCTGAATCACTGAGGATGATTATAAGCCTATTTCCATTCTCATCAATCAATCAATATTCCAATTTAATAATTAGAACAAATTTATTCAATTTGAAATAATGAATTATATATTGAAGATTACAACTTATGCTGTTTATTCTTTTCTTATAAGGGAGAATGACCATGAAATTATGTTTTTGAGAGGGTATTATTATTTTTTCAATCGGTTGTATCTTTTGAACGGTATTAGAATCAGAAAAACGATCTATGGGAACGAAAAGAGGAAAAAATTCTCTACAACCTTGACTACTTTTTGGATTTTTTATCTGAAGTATTTCACAAGATACTACGCAACTTAGAATATGCAAAAAAATTGTGATACGTTAATCATTTTCACAGTCTCGCATATTCAAAGTGGCGTATTTTGTGGAATACTTCAGATGAAAAATCCAAAAAGTAGTCAAGCTTGTAGAGAATTTTCTCCTCTTTTCGCTCCCATAAATCGTTTTTTTGATTCTATTACCGTTCAAAAGTTACAACCGATTGAAAAAATTATTATTTTCATTTTGTCATTTTTTCTACAATTTCACTGTTATTCAAGAGTCTCTAAAGCGAGTAAGATACATGATAGAAACTTGCGATTGATCTCAAATGAAAGAGAATTACATGCTCTATAAGCTGCGTCAGCTGCCTCAAATCCATCTTGCATGACTGTTTATTATCGAAAAACTGCCGAGACTGTAAAAATGAGAAAAATATCGCAAATTTCTTGATTTTTGAAGCAAACGTATCTTACTCCATGATTATATTTTTACAAAATTCATCCACCTGACATGAAAGAGGAGATTTTGTTCTTCAAATCAAGACCAAGTACCATTTTTTATCATTTCGGGTTACCGAGATACACAATTTTGAATATAGAAATTGGGCATTTTTCTGTGTATTTAAATATGGGCTAAAATACAATAAAAGAGGAATTTTTTATTTCTTCATCAAATTTAAGTTATGATGAACCGCCTTGACGAGCTGTAGAACCAGGAGATCTGACCATTCTGTCAAAAGTTATAAGTTTTTAAAGTTTTGATCCTTGACGTATCCTTATGGGTGCCCCCCTCACCCGGAAATAATGGAATTAAGTGTATCTAACGGATGATTCTCATAGAAAATAACCCTCTTCTGATGATTTCAGCCGAAATATGTTTTTTTTTTGTTAGGAAGACCTTGAAAAGGTATTATAATAAAAAATTTGTATTTTTACTGAATGGTTTGTTTTCTATTTTTAGGTGTCCCTCGATCCTCTACTAAATTTGAAAATTCATGAGTAATCCTGTTCAGAATTGATTGCTCTTTCACGTGATGTGTGCTTTTTCATCATTACTAGTGAAATATCCAAGTTGAATAGGGTGAAAGAGGTGAGTCTGCATAATTTTGAAAAATCCTTAAAAATACCCCTTTTTCGAAAATTCGTAGCTCCGAAACCAAAAACGGTGAAGTCCTGCGCGACAACTCAATTTATTGGAAATTTTATTCTCTTCAATTTTGTCGAGAATGATTTTTCTTGAGAAACTCAAGGTTTTCGAGATTGAATGAGAAATTCGAAAAAAGTCCGAAATTTTGGGGGTGAAGCCGCCCTCTGGCGTGTCAGCAAATTTTGGATTCGAATTCAGCACCCCAAAATACATATAGAACCGTCGAGAAAAATTCTTTCGGGGCTGTTTCCTGAAAAACTACCATTTGACTGGACTAGTATAGGGTGAGTTGGTGTTTGGGTATAAAGATGAAGTGTCGGTTGGGTGAAGTGGTTTCACGTCTGTTTCACAATCCCAAAATATTGGGTGAAAAATCAATTGGGTCTGTTGCAACCTTTAGGTGCGTACAGATTTACGCGCCGCGAACATGAGCAATTCACTTTTAATCAGTCAAATTTCATGAACATCTATTACCGCGTTTCGCCGTAAATGCGCAACATTTAAACATTAAGAGAAATGCCAAACCGTCGACTTGAATCTTAGACCTCACTACGCTCGGTCAATAATACTTGAAACTTATATAATAATAAAAAATACTTATATAATAAAACTTTATAGGGCCGGTTTCCGAGCTCGGGATTTATAGCTAAGTTCTAGACTTTAAACAGCTGGAGTCAGAAAATTGGCTTCCGAAACGGGGCGTAGTCCACGTTTAAATTAAATTTCGAAGAACTAGAAAATTGAACACAAAATATAATGAAAAGAAAATAGTATAAAGTTTCAGCTATTTTGAATTATTTAGGAATGTTTTACTTCGTCAAGGAAAAACGTTTCCAGTTATAGAAATGAGAAAATAAAGATTACCATATCATAAAAATACGACTACGCCCCGTTTCGGCAAGTCAATTTTCTGACTCCAGCTGATTAAAATCTAGAACTCAGCTAAATCCCGAGCTCGGAAACCGGCCTTATATCTGTATTGCCAAATTGTGCAAAATATCTCAATTTTCTCGTGCAAGTCCATAGGATTGGATGTATTGATTTTGGCAACTGTATCGACTAGTGTTGTCAAATTGAATTATATCCAGTCATATGGACTTTCATGAAAAGATTGAATTTTGCACAATTTAACAACAAATGAGTATTTTGTTCGTCTCAATTTTATTCAGATGAGAGTTGCACAGGAATTGATTTGGCCAATTTCCGCCAATTAAGGTTGTGTTGAAAATCGATTGCAAGCTTCTTAGAAAAAGTTTTTTTAAATGGTCAACATATTACACAAAATGGTATTGATGTGTTTTTTAGGACCTGGTATTCTCAAACTATTCTTTTCTTATAATACTGTATTGTGTTATTTATTTGTTTGAGCACAGGCAATTTCTATGCAGACTATGTAAAAAAAAACTAAATTGAGAACATTAAATTTCCAACATTCTTATATATAGAAAATGGAACCAGAAAAAATTACAAATGATGTTTACTTTCCATTGAATTCAAATTATCTTTGTAATTGAAAGATTTATGTTGAAAGTAAGCTTACATCAAATTTTCATGTAGATAACAATATTTTGAATTAATATAAAGTAAATTATTGTTATGAAATGATAATACACATAATAATAATATCGAGTTACCTGGCTGACTCAGATCTGGTGTCAGAGTTTTCAGGTCGCAACTGATCAATTTTAGAGCCTCTGACATGACCTAACGACTGCTTTTTAGGCAGCCGGGACCGACAGCTTAACGTGTCCATCCGAAACACGGGAGTGGCCCGAGATAAATATCTTGCCCGGGCCGGAATTTGAACCCGGGCCTCTGAATCATAAATCCAGCATCTGATCCACTCGAATACGGCCACTCATAGGAGTGGATCCACTCATAATACACATGACTAACTGACTGATATTTCAGCAAAGATTGTCATTATAAAAAAATAGATTTTAAATAACAATCAAAGTACCGTAGTGGAATAGTGAAAAGAAGAAACACAATAAGACAATTTTGTTATAGTTCAGACACTGTTTTACTTTTAAATATTTGAAAAAACACTTACTTTTCTTGGAGTATTGAGGAATGCATTTCACTCCTGAAGATTTATCACATTGTGTACAAATACTTAACATGAGAAAAGGCACAATAGGCTCATGCCCAAAACTGTCCCATTTCCAATATATACTATACTGTCCGAATCAAAATGTTGGTTATGTCACTTTCACTTTTCAAAATACAATTTACGCTCTTCAATACTCAGATAAACGAGCAAATTTTGAATCAAGTAGATAGCCTACTATTAGAGCCTAATTGATGAGCATCATTAGCATGTAAATAATTATTCGGTTTTAATGAAATTAATCTTACTTACAATATAATGAGGCTGATGAAGCTCCTCTTCAGGAGTGAAATGCATTCCTCAATACTCCAAGAAAAGTAAGTGTTTTTTCAAATATTTAAAAGTAACACAGTGTCTAAACTACAACAAAGTTATTATAAATAGTGTTTCGTCATGGAAAGCAGCATCAAATACAATAAGACACTCCCACAAAATTCCAATTTGAAATGTTTTAAAAACGTATTCTCAACATTTTAATAATCTACCTGTAAAAATACAAAAACGCAGGATAAATGAATAATTGAACAGCAGATGATTAATGAATCAATATTATATTTGGCTTTCTGAATCTGGAATTACAATTTGGTGGAAACTTAAATATTTTTGTTCAGTATATTTGATAAATAACATCGGGACAAAATCAACCGGTATAAAAAATTACGAATTAAAGAGAATCAAACATTAAAGAATTTCATAAAAAATATAGAAAACAATTACAAAAATCCAGCTTTAATTTCAACGTTACTATAATTTATTAATTAATTTTACTAGATAATCAAAAACTTCAAAATAGTTGGAAATACAAGATCCAGTCAGATTCTTAATAATACCCTACTAATGTCATATTATATACCTTGACATAATGGAATGATAACAGTATTCAATATAAAAAATAATAAGTATAATGAGTAAATAATGCTAATGAATATAACATGAGATCATTAGATCAGATTCATTTAAGCTCTTGTTAAATAGTTACGGTATAACAATTTAATAGAATACATTTAATTAACACTATTCATAATGAGTTAAATTTGGATGAAAGTTAACTTGCAAGCTAATTCTAAGATGAACCTGAAATTTCGATAAATTCTTGTTCAGAGAGAGATAGATAGATCAATAGATCTGGTTAACAGTGTGAAACAATAGTTGATTTGCTGTTTTATCATGCTTAAACATTTTTTCAAATTTTAATTTTTTAAGAATTATTCAGAATTTTATCTTGTTCCAACACCAATAGGTTCTAGTTTAACAATAGAGTTTTTAAAGTGAACCAGCCAACGAGATCATGCTTTAACATTTTTTTGGGAAAATTTTAGTTTTCAAGAATTATTATAATAAATTATATTTTTTTAAGTTTTGTTTTTTGGTTTTTCAAAACATACTGAAACATTATTATTTTATTAATCAGTATAAGTACAAGATTAAGAAACAGTATAGGCTAATTAGTTTCTTAGGTACTGTCTATCAAGGCACTTTGGAATGGCTTATGAAAGAGATTCGATGTTCAAATACAGAAATCGTCTAGTAAATAGAAGAATATACTCTTTCATATAACATCGAAAATTGAATTTCAAGGCACTTCAAATCATCATGAAAAAACTTTCCAATAATTAATCATTAATAACAACATATTAGCCTAATCAATTTTTTTTATTTTACTGAAAGGCACATCAAAATTACCTTAGTTTATATGAATACAACAATTTAGTTCATTAATGATTATTGATAATGAAGTAATGATTTTCAAATATCATGTCAAGTCTAGAAAAAATCATTATATCAGGTTATTGATGTAACCCAAAGATTTGAAAAATCAAAATGAAAACGAAAAATAAATATGTAATAAGAAGTGTACTTTATGAGATGAAAAAAATTATAGAACTTGAAAATAATGAATAAAGGCTTATATTTCATAGAGAAATCAATTAAGAGACTCCTCCAACCTCCAAGTTCATAAATACTGTAATTGTGGGAAAAACATACGATACAATAAGGTTACACAAATTATTCTGTATGTTTTATAAGAAAAATAATACATGACTTAAGCATAATAAAGTAAGTCCCAAACACGTTAGAGTAAGATAATATAAATATTGAGTATTGTGAAAGAAAACCCCGGTTTAGGCTATAACATTAAATTTCCCATCCAATAATAATATTTGTTTAGGTTACAGTATTTAGTAATTTTCTCTCAGTATAGTATAATGCAATATATCTTTTTTGAAATTTTCACTTTGAAGATTCTTTTACTATGAAAAGAAAGTTTATAGAATGAATTGAAATAAGAGAATTGAATCGAGAAAGTTAAGAAAAATGACGGAAAAAATCAATATTGAATACCAAAAACGTTGAAATTCACTGTCACGTTAAGTTCAGAGCAATTATAGAGAAGTCACAAATATTTCAATTTTTTTACTAGGCTACTTATAGAAAGATTGAGTACAATTGAATATCTGGCAGAAAAAAAACAAATGCAGAAATCTAGCCTAATCAATTAGAATAGAATATCTTTGGATGTAGTTTACAGTGAATACAAATAATCAATACGACTTCAGTATTAAACAACATACAAGACAAAACACAAACTAATGTGATAAAATTATTGAGAAATGAGACAATAATGGAATTAAACCATTTGACTTGTTTCTAATTTTTGGTATGAGTAACAAATTAACATACATGGTTAAAGATTCTGTACAACTAATAATACATAATGATAACAATGAATATTTTGGGAGAAAATATTGTAGATACAAAATAATAAGTAATCACACAAAATGAAAAAAAAATAGTTTTGAACACAGTAGTATCATACAAAATCAATTAACTGAGATCGAATGTAAGTACAAAATAATAACTAAGTTCTCAATATAATTACTATTATTACTACTGTATAAATAATAATTACTATTAACCAACTAATGATACACCTATATATAGTTATTTTTGGTTTATTGTACTTAATCTAAGTTCAATGTACAAAAAATACATATCGTCAATATGAAACAGTACAAAATATATATAATACAACAACTTTATACCACATAACAAAATATATTTGTTCAAGAGAAGGAGGAATCACATACCAGCAAAGCAATGTATTTTTATCTACATCATATTTAATCACTTTTGAGGTTTGGGTTTGAGTATCAAAGTATAACAAATTATTTTTTGAGAATAGATACTTAATTCAATGTAGAAATATAATAAGGAATATTCAATTCAGGCTACATCTTTCGTGTGATCTATAGTGAGTAATAGAATCATCATAACATTATATAAGTATCAGTCTTCCAGTACAATCCAATATATTTAATAAATGATTATGAAAGTGCATAAATGGATTAGTGGGGGTTAATAATGATAATGAGAAAATCTCACCAGAAAGTAAAATACATTTCTTTCGGTTTTTACAAAAATATTGTTCACAAGACTTGAACAATAGTCACATGCAATGTTTTTGCAGTCAAGCAGCTCTTTTATAAGGACTCAACCCTTCTGAAATTCAAAATCTATTAATTAATTTCACCTATTAATTTATACTGTAATAATATAATTATCCCACTCAAATAAGTCGAATAAAATAATTATATGAAACATCCCGTAGTAAAACAATTTACCCAACAAAAAATTGCCCAATAAGGCATCAAGTCAATTGAATAAAAAATTATAATTCCCAAAAATATTATGCACATTAATTCACAAATTGAAGTACTAAAACAATTTACTGAATAAAAAATTGCCCAATAAGGCATCAAGTCAATTGAATAAAAGATTATAATTTCCAAAAATATTATGCACATTAATTCACCAAGTCAAATACTAAAAAATAATTAACTCAACAAACAAAATGCCTAATAAGGCATCAAGTTAATGAAATCAAAGATTATAATTTCCAAAAATATTAAGCGCATTAATACACAAAGTCAAGTACTGTACTAGAAGAATCTATTCAACAGAAAATTGCCCAATAAGGCATCAAGACAATGAAATCAAATATTAAAATTTCCAAAAATACTATGCGCACTAATTCAGTCAACTGAAGTTTTTCAAGTCAGAGAGTAGAGTTCTCCATAGAGCTACACAACCATTTGTATTTTGGTTTACAATAAATGCAAAATATATTGGAAGTCATACACAATTGTAACTTCAGTTACAGTTAACAATTGTAATACTGTAACATCTAACCACAGTCAGACTACCTTATGGTACTTGAATGTTATTTTGTTTCAATAAAAGTTCCTTATGATAACTTCAAATATCCATGTTAAATTTGTGTCCTATTCTGTATAACCTCTCTCTATTCATATCTTACCTCCAATATATTTAAAAGTTGGTATATCTGCAATGTTACCCAACCCAACTTAATTTCAAAATTCTTCTTGTATAATCTGTAGCCCAGTGAACTACAAGCATGTAGTAGGCCTATAGAATGCAGTTCTTTAGCTCATTTCATGAATTCTGTATCATATGACAAGATATAACACTTTAAATACAGGTTTCAATGAATCTTTGTAAAAACTAACCTCAAAATTCTCATCATATAACATGAAAGTTGGTGCATTGAACTGTATAGTTTAGAATTCAGTGCTGTAGCCTATTCAGTATCATATAACATAATATAATGGATATAATACTTTCAAAACAGGTTTCAATGAAAACTTTGTAACATCCAACCTAACCTAACCTCAAGATTATCATCATATATAATATTTAGTGGAGTGTGTACCCATAGAATTCATTATTGCTGTAGCCTATTCTGTGAATTCTGTATCATATAACATAATATATTGATGATATACTTCAAATACAGGTTTAAATGTTACCTTTGTAAAATCCAACCTAACCTCAAGATTCTCATCATATATATAATATGTAGCCCAGTGGAGTGTGTATAGAATTATTCATTGTTGCAACCTATTCTGTGAATTCTATATCATATAACACAGGATACTGTATGGTATTAATACTTTAAATGCAGTTTATAATGAAACCTTTTCAACACTCAACCCAACCTAACCTCAAACTTGCCCACTACTTTGCTGTTGTGTCGATGACGTCATCTCAGATTCCCCCTCCTCGTCGCACTTTCAAAAGTGCACCTCTTGCACATCGGTCGGCGTTGTCGGCTGCTGGTTCTCAGCTGCTCCGCTAGGTGACAGCACTTGTTCGGTGGCGGCGGCGGCCATCTTGTTTGGCGGCAGATTTGAATCCGGCGAAGAGCTTCTGACCGGCACTTTGAGTGTGATTTCGACGGACTCGGCGATCATGCGTTCCAGTTGCAGAACGATCCAGTGCACTTGGTCGGGATTGGAGTTGGACAGATGGCAGACTTGCGGGATGAGATCTGGCAGAGATCCCATTTTGAGGCCACTGGCGGCGGCTACCAGACTGGCAGAGGCTAGTAGTGACGGCTTGCAGCGCATCCAGTCCAGTTCTGTAACAAAAGTAAAACAAAGGTTAGGTTGGGTTTAGAGTTTCAAGTTATTCATCTATTCAATAGTTCAATAAAGCTTAAACATTTTTAAAAAGGCTGCAGTTTAAAATTATAAAGAGTGGAGGAGAAAACTGATGTTAGGTTCAGATTCTTCAGTTATTCATCTATTCAACAGATCAAGATGGCTAAAACATTTTTTTAGAAAGCTGAAGTTTAAAATGATAAAGAGTGGAGGAGAAAACTGATGTTATAGTGAGGTCCACGTTATATTGACAGTATTTGATCAACTTTGGTTCTGCTATCCTTGTCTATTATTCGACAAAGCCGTTGGTACTATCCTTTTCTAGGTCCACAACGATGCCAATTATGTTTTTTACAGTGTAGAAATATAATTAATTAATGCAGAGAATCGGCATCGCTATTCTTCTATCTTTATTTACTGCCATTATAACGTGGACCTCACTATAGGTTCAGATTCTTCAGTTATTCATCTATTCAACAGTTCAATAAAGCTAAAACATTTAAAAAAAAAGGCTGAAGTTGACAATTATAAAGAGTGGAGGAGAAAATTGATGTGGAACCAGGGAAATGGTGGAGGGAGAGAAGTAAAAGCGGAAGAGGAAAATTAGGAGGATGAGGAGGGGAATAACGTTAAAGCAAAAGGACAAAGATGATTCATGAATTAGGGTTTGCTTGAATTGTTTAAGAAACAATTGTGTACAAGTGATAGAGTTAGAGATTCATTTGGTAAAAAGAGAGTTGGTACCGGTTGCACAAGATCCGGTCAAGTTTTAACCGTGATTAATCCACGAAAACCAATCAAAAAAGTCGTCTTTTCAAAAAAGTCTTCTCTGATTGGCTCTCGTGAAATTAATCACGGTTAAAATTTAACCAGCTTTTGTGCTACCGGGCCTTAGAGAATCATTTGATAAAACAGTCTGGGAAGGAAATAAGTGTCCTATACACGGGAAGAAATATCAACTACATTACTAGGCTAGTGGAGTTTATGGCAAGGAAAAATATGAAATTAATGGTAAAACGTATTTAAAGAAAAAAGATGAACCGAAGAAGAGAATGGTAGTACAATTGAAAAAGTATAATAACTGGAGAATATTATAATGAAAAAGGAAGATAAAAAGACTATCATTGAAATAAAAAATAAAAATCCAAGTGCCCTTTTTTTAAAATTGTTTATTAACGACATGTTTAGGCCATGATGCCATTATCAAGACTTGATAATGCACAAATGACTCGTAAATAAAAAAAATTAAAAAAAGATAGGCTACTTGGATTTCTATTTTTTATTTCTATTCAAGA
The DNA here is from genome assembly GCF_014356525.2 of Nilaparvata lugens. Classification (NCBI taxonomy): domain Eukaryota; kingdom Metazoa; phylum Arthropoda; class Insecta; order Hemiptera; family Delphacidae; genus Nilaparvata; species Nilaparvata lugens. The sequence goes on from NC_052515.1 coordinate 9,770,468, forward strand.
GTAGCCCTACCGAAAAAAAGACAATACACTATCATCTATTGAATAAAATGGAAGTTAGGAATCAAGTAGCTGAAATAAAGTTAGAGAATCAAAACAAAAAATAATGTGAACAATATTAATGTTGAATATGGTAAGTAACATAGGAACAGTAAGAAAAAGTAGCAAAACCAGGAGAACATTTTACCCTGAGGGTGCATAGCTTAATAAAAATAGATTTAATTTAACCCAGAGAAATGGTACTTTAAAACCCCTTGACTGTTACGAGTAGGCCCCTACGTTGCAAAAGTGGTGAAAAACAATAATTCACCTGATTAAATATTAAATTATTCGTTTTTTACACTGTTGCACAGTCAACGGTTCTCAACTAGTTGATGAAAAAACTACGGGCTCATGAATAAACGGAACTACTTTCACGCTTCGTTGAATTGCACAACTGTAGTATATCTGTAGATATCAAAGTTAAGGCTGTTTAATACTAAAGGAAGTATACCTTTAGATACTGTAAAAAAAATTTCTAACAACAGGTAGGCACTACCGTACGTGGAATTCCGTTATATTGGTGAATGTTATAAATAAGGAAATAAATGTTACAATACTGTAATGATAAATAAGGAATAGGGGAAGTAGAAAACGGAAAATAAATCAATGGGAATAATAGCTAGAATAGGATTGGAACGATAAAATAAATAAATTGAAATGGAATTGCAATATGAAATATGATACGAACAAAAATAAAAGCAAACAATGAAAATAATGACAAATATTGTCGAGATTAATACAAATCAAGTAAGAAAAAGGTGTTGAATAATCATTGCTCCAAAGAACAAAAAATTAGGCTATTATAAACGTATTTTAACCAACGTTTTTATTTTAAAACGGTATCTTAGAACCACCTGGTTCCTGGCATTAAATCAAATACGTTAGATCGTAGAAATATATTTGAAAAGAAAATAAGGACATGGGAATAATAGGTGAGAAGGATTAGTAATCTAAGAAATAAAATAAGCTATAATTATTGTTCGAATTGTGCAAAGATTTATTCCTAGATTTGCATTACCATATTATTTACATCAAGGATGAAAGTAAATAATGGGAAGGAGCTCTATGTTCAACAATAGAAGAACTATTTTTTATAGAACCTTACCCTAGATTTTCACCCCTCGTTTTTTTTCTTTTCTACCCTGCCTACTTCCTTCTTCCTTGTCTCTTTCTATCCTCTTCTTCTTTCTCTTCCGTTTCTTCACATCTAAATACGTGTTACATCTTTCTCTCTATTCTTATATTCTTTCTCGACTCGATTATTTCTTCAATTCATCTTTTTTATTCATTTATTTCTGTTCCCATGTCTGTATATTATTCAGATTTTCTTCCTCAATAATTCAAAACGTTTTTATTTATTTTATTTTATTCATAGACAATAGATACAATGCAGGTAAAAACAACAGGCATTCGCCCAAAACTGCTTTAAACCTTAATTTTAAACCTTTAAAAACGTTCTCCAGTCTCTGATATTGGAAGCATTGTTTTTTACATACGATTCCATCAAATCAAGTAACTCTAGACGACATTGATTCTCCATTTTTTTATCAACCCTTTCTAGCGTTTCACATTCTATAATTATTTATGTAATTCAAGACTACACTGAGACAAGATGTTTTAGCACCTATTCCTAACAATTCACGAAACAAGAGAAAAAAATTAATTCCAATTCCTTTACGAACCCTTTTTACCACTTTTTTCTCCTGAGATTTGAGGGTTTAATAATAATTCAAAGAATAAAAGAAAGACAATAAAAACCAACTATCAAAACACAGGTGTGATGAAACAACAAAAAATCAAGAAATAAAACTATAAATAATTCAGGATAGTACATACGTTATGGATTCCACCTGGGGTAGTATACAAAAAAGTGGATTTAAGAAAAAACTACGATTTTTTTCAGCGTTGAATCCTTTATCGTAGATAATCCAGCTGAATAAATCCTGCTTACTTTTGGTTTACGTTTTCGCGAATGGAAGGGAGAAGAAAGAAATCCATTCAGAAGAGTGAAAAAAGGGATAAAAAACGGCCTTAGGGAGGGGCCTTGCCCCTTTTCAATTGAAAGTCCTTCAACGGTGATTCACCTGGCTATTTAAGTTGAGGATTGTTTTTTTTTCTATAATCATTTCATTCACATGTTCATAACTCATTTCAATCAGGTAGGAAGGTATATTGCCTACTGCTTTGTCTGAATTACTGTACTTGACTATCTTTTGATTTCATCACTTTTCTTATAGTTGTATGCATTATTTTCTCTCATTTCAGCAAAAGAGAAAAGATAAAGTGTCAATATAATTATTCGACAATGTTTCTAATTTCTCTCATTCTACCTCTAGCCACTTTCTATCACTCTTCACTTTTCTTTCTCTCTGTCTCTCTTCCTCTTTATCTTTCTTTCTCTTAATTTAAATCAATCAATTTTTCTTTCATCATGATAGAAATTAATCAATCAATTTTATTCTCTTAAAATTTACAATTTTATAATTGTACCATCTATAGTATGAACAAGTTCAACTTGGACAGAAGTAAGAGGTATTTCATCCGATATTCATATTTGACATTTTTCGAACAAAGCCTAATATTGCTCTCTACAACCTTTTAAACACCTCAATTGCAATTTTCAATTCAATTCAAAAATTAATTTATTTCGCACAACATAATATTATTACAAAACATTGTACCGGCTATAAATACAAAAATAAAAAATACTAATGAAAATCCACTTTGAAAAACAACTCATTTTAACATTATTTCTTATGCTTTAGAGGACAAAAACATAAAGCGGAATAAAGATGGGCACTTTATTACCTCATTGTAGAATGTTTTTTTTTTATAAAATAGAAACAACTGATAAATTTCGAGCCTGAAATACAAACAAGCTACTGAGTAAATTTGATTTGAGGGTATAACATTATTAGGCTATTTAGGTGAGACTTTTCCATGATCAATCTTCGATACAGCATAATTTTTTCATTAATCTTTGTTATATAATTTCTATTCATATTCATCATTTCTACAATAATTTTTACTTCTGATAACTATTCGATATTCATCTCTCATCATCATTCTCCTCATTACCCACACACAAGCCTGGAGCTCATGTGGGCATCACCCTCAGTAAAGAAAAAAATATTATGAAGAATATTTCTGAACAATTTATCCTGACATTTTTTCATCCAGCATGACAGCAACAACAAAACTATTTCATTTACTATCTAATCTCTTGGTGACATTTCGGCAGATGATTTTGCAGCGGTCATGATATCAAGTCTACTGCAGATGTCCAAACAAGAATGGTCGGTCCATGACCTTTCTGCAGAGAGAGAGAGAGAGAGTGAGAGAGAGAGAGAGAGAGAGAGAGAGAGAGAGAGAGAGAGAGAGAGAGTGAGAGAGAGAGAGAGAGAGAGAGAGAGTGAGAGAGGGAGTGAGAGAGTGAGGGAGAGAGAGTATGATTCGGAGGGGAGGGGCAGCTGATACTGTCCGAATAGAACTGGACCAGAAAAAAGTTTAATAGATCACCACATTAAAAACAAGAAATTCACCCGTATGTAGAAGATTATAACATACAACACAAAGTATTGATAGAATGTATATATATTATGTCCAATAGAAGAATATACAACACGAAGTATAGTGATATATCCACTATCAACAGCAATATTATTATCTATCTTGAGAAATATACATACATAATTATAGTCTAGACTCTAGAAGTATATAGGATTTCCAAACTGATCATGAAGTATAAATAAAAATATAAATCTCAATAAATCAGAATACTGAGATTTATATTTTTATTTATATTAAAAGTGACCTAAAGAAAAAATACAATAAAATGTTGATATTGAAGTATATCACTTCTCTCTTCTCTTCTTTGCCTGCCTATTACATGGGAAACCATAGTTGGCTAGGTATCTTCCTCTCTTTTTTCTCTTCTCCAACACACCCAACCACAAATTCCATGGTTTTTTATATTTGTAACATTTTATTGTATTTTATTTGTTTTGTGATTCTTTATCATTTTGTTTTGTGTTTTAATAAGTTGAAATGGAAAACATTGAAAGAATGGTGGAAAACCTAAAACTGTAGGTCCATTCATCTCTCATTATCATCAGCCTCATTACCCACGCACAAGCCTAGAGTTCATGTGGGCATCACTCTCACAAAAATATATATATATTGTGGAGGAATATGAGTACATCTGGAAGTAGACTATAGATATAAAATTCTGTTCAATGGTTATAATATAGGCCTACACCCGTATATATAAGTATCTATATGTGAGTATCTTCTAGTACATAGTTATATAGTTCTTTATTAGTGTCTTTGACCTTGAAAGGGATTCGTACTATGGTAGTATAAACTAGTTCTACATTTACAGAGTGACGGCTGTAGGTTATTTGTATTGAGAGTTGCAGCTTGCAGTCTAACCTGGGGTAGAACAACCCCCCCCCCCACACCCGCCCCCGAGGGGTATCATCCGCTAGGGGTGCATCATCATCATCATCATCATCATCATCATCATCGAGATCAACATCCTGGTCATCAGCATCAAAGCATAGAGATCGTCATCATTTTTTCATATTTTGTCATCATCATTATACAATATCATCGTCATCAATATCATCATCATCATCAGCACTGAAGTATAGAGATTGTCATCATGATATTTTGTCATCATCATTATCAGTGTTACATGGGATGTTGCCTTATATCAGTGATAAAGCCAGTTTCTTCAGTTTAGAAGATTTCTAAAAATTAGAAGATCAACATCAACATATTCATCATCAAAATTGAAGCCATTGTCATCTGCATTATTTTCCATGAACAACATCATCATCATCCGTGTTTCGGATGGACACGTTAAGCCGTCGGTCCGGCAGCCTAGAAAGCAGTCGTTAGGTCATGTCAGAGGCCCTGAAATTGATCAGGTGCGACCTGAAAACTCTGACACCAGACCTGAGCCAGCCAGGTCACTCGATATTATTATTATTATCATCATCATAAAATCGTCATTTCTATCAGAGACAAGAAATATAGGCTTACGCTTATCCTTCATCTATGTTCCTATTGAGTGAAAAGATATGAAGGTATTCGGGATATGAAGATGTTCTCGACTTTCGTGGAGCAGTGTTTGAAAATTTGCTCATTCTGTTTGAATGAGTGAAATGTGTATTGACTGACTAAAGTGCAATCAATGATCTGAGGAACTATGAGGTTTTTTCTCACTTGTATGATAACGAGTGTAGTATCCATAAAATTATTCATTTATAATAATATTCTCATGAACTTTCTAGTTTAGCATGTGATCAATATTTTCTGTCATGATTTGTTTGCTTTTGTATTTGAATTGTGTAAACAACGCCAACCTGTTGTAGGATAATTTCCTAAAGAAGCAACTGTATTGAATAATAAAATATTGAGTGTAAAGACAGTAGAGGGAAGAGGGCAGATAGGAGAAGCAGTGGAGAAAAGTGAGAAAGAAAAATAAGATTTTCATGATGAAAACACAAATTTAAATTGTCAACGACTTTTTAAAATGTTTTCATTATGGAAAAGTACCACAACATCACTCACAACACAACTGTAAGGTAAGGTTGATAAATTTTCATTTACTGAATATAATGATTTACTACGGTAGACCAGTAGTTGCAGTCAAGTAATATAAAAGATATTACCCCAGGTGCATACTAGTATCAAACTAATCTTAAAATGATGCAGCTTATTACAGGCTAATATCCTGCTATTTGAAGATAGGATTATTTTTACTGGGAGAAAAACGAGATGATAACTTCCTTTACTTAGTCTGGAACTAGTGTATACATCCGTTTAGTTTCAACTTAATACTTGAAAAAAATGAAAAAACTCCAAAGCGGAACAGATAGGTGGAAATTGGACGTACATGACTGGATAAAGAAGAAGAAGAAGGAAAAGAAGAAGAAGATAATGAGAGGGATGGGTGATAGGTGAGATGCGCTCATCTCATGTAAACCTTCTGTTATGTCTAGCTTACGAAGATGAGGAGGGAAGAGGAGGAGGAGGAGGAGGAGGAGGATAAGCTTGAAAGGATGAAAAGTGATTGAGTAGGAAGTATCGGACATAAGTGACAGATCCTGGCTTTTCTTCTTCTTCTTCTTCTCCTTCTTCTCCTCCTTCTCACACTCTTTCAAGTCACCCACCTCATCCCTTCTTCTTCAAGCTGCTTCTTCTTCCTATGTTTTCGGATGATTTTCAACCAATCTGTGTCCTAAAGGTGATAATTACCAAATTAACTCTGCCAAAAATTCACCCAATATTCACTTTAAGGGGTTGTTAACTACAGGGTTATTGACCATAGGGTTACTGACCACAGGGTTCATGACCGAACTTAGTGTTAACAACCTTTCTTTCAGTGTTTTTTCCTGCCAGTTTTAGGTGTGGTTTTTCTAGTATTTGGGATCATTTTTTGTAAAACTGGTAGATTTGCCTGCTATAATAATCTTGCTAAAGAGAGGTTCAATTTTTTACTCTGTACTATTACTGTATTTACTGTAGCCTATTATTATTTTATACTTTACTATATTGTTTCATTTATACTGTTATTGTATTCGTCTTAACATTGTATACATCAAATTATCACTCTTGAATTAAATGAAAATTATATATTGTACATGGCAAAGTATGGTTTATAGTTTTTTTTTTCAAAAATATTCATTTGAAGCAAAATCGCGTATAAGTCTAGTTACATACACGACACATCGATTTTTGGACGTACGATTTTCTGCCGTTCTTATAAATTCTACTAAATTTAATGGAACTTGGCACACATCATCTGCTTGACATTATCTAAGGTAACCTTGTGCTATTCCTCTCCCAAATTTAGATAAGGTTACACGTAGTCCGAAATAGGTTAAGGCCCGGTTGCAAAAAACCGGTTAAATTTTAATACTGGTTAATTCCACGAGAGCCAATCAGAGAAGGCTTTTTTTAAGACGGCTTCTCTGATTGGTTCCCGTGGAATTAATCATGATTAAAAATTGACCGGATTTTGAGCAACCGGCATTATGACTTGTGGATCTCCACTTCACAAAATTTTTAGTCCTTAAATATTCTCACAAAGTAGATCTCCAAATTTAGATGCTTCAAAACATAGAAGAAATATTTAACTCTTCATACTTCGATTAAATTTATACTTCCACCATACTCTTACTATTCGAAACATAGTCTTCAATCATTTTGGTGACTGTTGTATGGCCAAGATATTTTCAAAACCTTAACCTTGTCCATAAAACATGTATCGACCATTTGACTCAGGCGTGATGACTTGACAAACTGAAACTGGAACCCCTATCTTAGGTCACCATCTCACCTCTCAAACTGCCTGTTTTTAATTATCTAAGGCCACCTAAATTTACATAATTACCTTTGATACGTCGTAACATTATCAACTTTTGGGTGCCTTATGAACAATGCGTCACAGGAATCATTTAATTAAAAGGAAACGATTATAATAATCAAGGACACCCAAAGCCCTTTTAGGGTCACTTCCTGACTAAGGACCTATGCTAAATACTTTTGTACCCCAAGAATGCGGTTTACACTTCCAAAAGTCTATAAATGGTTGTAATCTCCATTCATTAGTTTTTTACATGTGTATATTGGTGCAAAATACTGACAGGTTTGGGCATGTTAATTGGTAGTAGATTTTGGAGTAGACAAATTTGATTTTTGCTGGAATGTCTTGAAAATTGGGTGGACATGTTAATGAATTGGTTGATGTTAATGATCTGGTGTGAATATAATTGATGTTTTGCTGGAATGTTCTGGAAATTAGGTGGAAATGTTGATGATAGTGATCTGGTATTGGGGTGTGTGTAACGGGAACTAATATCCAATGATACTCGTAATTTTATTTTTGTTCCAATAAAAATTAAAGAGCGACCGAAATAATGGCCAAATTGCTTTGAAAGTTTTGATTAGTTTCTACTTGTATCTCCTGCATTACATGAATAGCTGTATGAGCTACAGTAATAAAATTGGGGAAGTTTTATGTTCATCTATGAAAATTTTCAAGATTTATTTAAAGGAGAGATAAATTTTTAAAAATTTTTGACAAGCAGTTATGGAAGACTAGCAGGTACTCGTGCTCTGCAAGGGTCTATTTTAAAACTTGACAAACCAAAAACTTGATGTAATGAAAACTTGAAAAATTGAAAATAGGCCTATAACAATCCTCGGTTGATTAATAATTTATATGCAAATTTTCAAGTAAATCAGTCCAGTAGTTCAGACGTGATGCGTCAAAAATAATTTTCCTAACCCGTACATGTATAAGCCAGATCTTTCCTGTATTATATAGTATAGATTTCAAAATTCTCTTTTTTCACACAATCTGGCAATTTTTGTAATATTTTATAACTATTAAAATGTTATATCAAATGAGGTATTAAACATTATGTAATACAGTATTTGATAAAAAAACCTCAGAATTCCGCTCGTGAATTGTAGAAAACTACAAAATAATAAATTTTCGAGTGGTTTTCCCATACAGCACTAAAAAAAAATATTATTTCTAAAACTAACTTGAAAATAATACAGATATATCTGAGAAAACTTAGGTCTTAGAAACCGCAATTGAATTAGTGATAAGCAAGTAAGAATGAGGAATAAAAAACAAAGCTAAATATTAAAAAAGAGTGTTATATCAGTGTATCAAGCCGTATGTAATCAAATTCAAATTTTTTTTGTAATTTTTAGCTCTGTTTTTTATTTCTCATTCTCACTCAATCAATTCTGATACATGTGATACACATATCCACTTCAACCCCTTATCAATCTTTTTCTCCATAACACACTGAATTTATTCTCTCTATCTTACGCTCTATTATTCCTAATCTTTCTCCTACTCTCTCTTCCCTCTTCCATCGCCTAACACGTGGTTAAGTGGTAGAGTGGACATTACAGTCCAAACTTCGCCACGTCATATAATAAAAAAGTCATTCTATCAAATCCACTACGGCGCGTGCGTCAATTTTGATACGCTATAATGCTCCCCAGCTATATACTGTAGTGAGTATGTACTATGTATATAGTATATAGATTGCATGAGGGGTATTACATATGGTGGGCTACATTATGATACATATATAGGTCCTGCATAGTTCCGTAGTATAGCCCAGGTGCTCGCATCACCTGTATGCTAATGGCATTGATGCTTCTTTTTCTCCCTCTTCTTCTTCTTCTTCTTCCTCTTCTTCTTCTTCTGCTACAATCTTCTGACTCCAATGATGCTGCCAGCATACAGTGAGCCCGGTGTTCACTGATTCCACTATAAACTCTCACTTTTTCATCAATGTCCTGTATTCTTCTTCTTCATCTTCTTCTTCTTCTTCTTCTTCTTCTTCTTCTTCTTCTTCTTCTTATTCTTCACTACCTCATCTTCCTCATTTCCTTCACCTCTTCTTCTACTCTTTCATCTCTTCTTGTTGTCCTCCTTCACCTCCTCTTCGTCTTGTTCCCCTTCTTTTGCTTCCATATTTGTCATCGTTTTCCTTCTTCTTCACCTTGTTTTTTTTACAATCAGTGATTGTATTCTTTTGCTTCTGTGCAGCAGAATTATGCTGTTCAAATCTCACTGAATATTGCATTTTGATATTGTTATCCTTGAATCTTTGCCAAAGTAATCAGAATTGAACTGATGATTGTTTTGAGAAATAGATATTGACGGTAATAAATATAATTTTACAAAAATGAAGTGTTATGATTAACAGAAATGTTATTACATTTCTGTCATCAAATACAGGCACGGCCCTAGGGACTTTGCCGCCCTGGGCGAGATCGGCAACTGCCGCCCCCCCGCAAGTATCCCCGTCTTTAATTGTTAATCCCAGGTTCCACCCCTCCTTGAGCGATCGCCTAACGCCGGTTACACATTGGGCGGTTTCTGCCGGGGCGGTAATTTCGCCGTCGCCGCCGTTCGAGCAGTAGTCTATGGACTTGAATGGAAGCTTACACACTGGGCGGCAGAAACGCCGCGCGGCTATATTGCCGTTGGCGTCAGCTGTGCAGCCGTCCACTGCCACTGCGGCTGGCGGTGTTTTGCTGCTCTTGTCTACGCAGTGGCGTACGTGACCAAATGGGCGTCAACACATTTGGCGGTTGTCTACCGTCGCCGCTGATCAGTCGTCTTTCCCAGTTGCTCCAAGTCAGAGGTCTTTGAAAATCAGCCTTTTAATTTTGTGTCTTGTTGTAAAGTTTGTAAGTTGTTTATAACATTTATTTATTGTTTTAAGTGTTTGTGGTTGACGAGTGTGAGAAAATGAGTAAGTTAATAGACAAAGAGTTGTTAATATCATTTGTAGAACAGAGGCCAGTTTTGTGGGACAAAACCCTCGACATATTTAAGGATCGAGATGCAACAAGGAATGCGTGGAAGGAAGTGTGTATGGTGATTAGGGGGGATTTTGAAACTCTGGATGACAAGGAAAAAACAACTGTAATATGTTGTATATCGCTGTCGATTTAATAAAAACGTTCATTTCAATGAAACCAAGCAAGGTGATTTCTCTGCTGTCTGCTTTTCCTTCGACGGCACAACAAAAGTGGTAAAAGTTGTTGCCTTTCCATTTTAAGTTAAACACTTAATAATATATACTTTTGAAAAATGTGTAAAATACAATTAACTGAACACTCATGAAACAGTGAAGTCACAACACATTTGCCATGAAGAACTACAACAATTATTTTGGCTACTGATCATACGTGGCGGTAATTTTGCCGCTCGATGTTTGGCGGTACTTTTTCCGCTGAATGTGTAAGCTCGACTTTTTTTTCGAGGCGGCGACGGCAGTTTCGCCGCCGCGGCAGAAACCTATTGTGTCTCCGCTGTGATGCGACACCACAGAGTCTCAGTAAACTCTAAAAAATTTTGATTAACACTATTTATTGACATTTAAACAAAAATTTGACAAATATAAATATTGGGGAACAGTAAAGTCCAGTCAATATAGACATAAAAAATGGGGGTTTGCTTGCAATTTATATCGTTATTTTATATTTTATTTGGATACATGAGAGAGGTTCAGAACCAAATTCTTCATGTAAATATTCCCTTGTGCTAATAAGAGTGGCCAAAAAGTTCGTATTTTAGGTTCATTTTCCAGTTTTCAGCTATTTCCGGCAAAATCAGTGATCGGACAGAAAAATTTGCTCTTGCCTTTTTTAAGATCATAAAATTCTGAATGAAATGAGATCATTCGGAACTCTCTATCTTCAATGAGTACTGAGCTATGATTTTTCAAATATGAGTGATATTTTAGGAAAAAAATCAATTTTGATCATATTTAGTATTTGATCAACAATATATCCCGATTACAATCTAGATGTAAAATTCAAAATCCCTCTGGGCATTTTTAGCTTCAACCATATCCCATCTATATTGTCCTCACAGTAAAATTTCGCACAATGATATAAGCTCATGAGATCATGTTCTATGAGAATCAACCGTTAGTTGCACTTCATTTCAGTATTTCCTAGTGGAGAGGCGTGCGAGGACACGATCAATCATCGCTTAAGGATCAAGCTATCAAAATTAAAAAGTTTTCTTTTTTCAATCATTACTTTCTGAGACATGAGCGCCTAAAGTTTAAAATTTTGGGACAGAACATTTCAAATTCGGTACGAGATGAATCCATAAAATTCAAAGGATAAATTCTTCATGGTATTTTGATTTAATAAAACAGAAATTTTCTGAAAATATCATTTTTGAGAAAGTTTTTCAATTTACTAAAAATGACCAAAAATAGTGTTAAGTTGAGTTTTTTTTGTAAATTGAATAACTTTTTCAAAAATTGATATTTTTAGAAAATGTTTCAAAATTTTCTTGTTTTATTCAATCAACAATACCATGAAGAATTTATCTCTTACCGAATTTGAAATGTCCTGTCCCAAAAATTTAAACTTTAGGCGTTCATATCTCAAAAAGTAATGATTGGAAGAGAATGTTTTCCTAAGAAACTTTTTCATTTTGATTAAATCCGGTACAAATCCAAATCAAAAAACTTGAAAAATAATAAAACTTTGTTTTGTTTTTTTTCTCATTGTATTTCTATAGTGGAGCAGAATGATAATACTGCATGCTTAGTTTTCTATTACCCTTTATTTTCACATGTTTTGTATTTTTTCATGCAGGAATAAAGTCAAATTTATTATTATTATTATTATTATTATTATTATTATTATTAAATATCACCAGTACAAGAAAGTTTATTTTTAGCCTTTGCACAGCCTTAAGACGTAGACTGCAACATAGTATTAGGCCTACTTAACTTGCTAAGTAATTAGAACTACAATTTCAAAAATAATTCATATAGATCAAATATATTATTCATGTCATCAAAGATATTATTTTTCTGTCTGTTTACCGTAATCTTGATTTTCATTCTAAGATTATTTATCAATTTCGAATGAATGCACTCTTGAGTATTATCAATCGACTTGTAATTTTTTTACCTCGCAATCAATAATTTTGAGATACTTTCAAAATATTGTACCATTTAAAGTGGAAATCTGCTGATTTTATGACGAGTACTCTTTGCTCTAGGAAAAACTAGTAACTAGAGTCGAAGTATCTAGAAGTAGTCCAAGTATATTTGTTACGAGTAAGATCAGAGGCAAATTATATTGTACCTTAGTCAAAGTATAGCTAATTATTAATTTATTGATTTCCAATTATTATTAATTTATTATGAATATCAGTAATATACAGTAAATGTATCATTTAATATGGAAAGTAAAATGTATGTTGAATGTAGCAGTGTTACAATTTATTAATATTATGCTGGCTATATAATTGATTGACCATTTAGTAGTATTTCACAAACTCAGTGAAGTACTAAATTGAACTGAACTAAACTTTTTTAATATATTCAATATTATCAATAAATATGAAATATAACATATTTTTATTACGATATTTACAATATCAACTTTCCTGATGAACGTCAGACCTCGTGGGTTTCAAATAAAGTTCGACATCTCCATCCTTACCACGTGGTTGTCAAAAATACAGGCGAAAGTCTTACATAATAGAAAAATGCAGGTGTCCCATACCTCCAGTTAACTTGGAAGTGATTTATACATCATTTTCAATTTTTGGGTTTCTTTTCAACACTTTTCTTCTTCTTCTTTTTCCCCCTTATCTTATTCTTCGTCTTATTCTATTTCTTCTTCTTCTTCTTCTTCTTCTTTTCTTCTCTTCTTCCTCCTCTTATCCTTGATTTGGCAGCTGGTATCAGCTTTTTATGTAATAAATTCAGTTTCCACACACCGTGAGTAGTCTACCAACCGTGATTTTTTCTTAGCCTTATTCTACTATTCTTATTTCTGTGATTTTTAAAGGGACCCTATCTCCGGGCCATTGTCCCCGTGTAGAAGGATAGGAAGAAGAAAAGAAAAAGTAAGAGAAAATGAAGAACTATAAGATTTTTAAATGGACCCAGACAGGAGACAGAAATAGTGAGAGAGAAAGAGAGAACGATAAGGGAACTGTGTAGAAATGTTTAGGTTCAACATTTTAAAGGGACCCAAACTGCTGCTGCTAGAGAGAGAAGAGAGAGCGTCATTGTGATCTCAGCAGCTTTGGGGAAACTGAGATGGAACGACCGAAATGGTGGAAGAAGAAATGAGAGAGAAGAAGAGAGAGGAGGCTGGATGAGAGAGAAAAATGGGTAGCTGGTACCAGAAGATTTTTAAAAGGACCTGTGATCTTTTGTGTGTGTTTGAGCTATAGTCCGCTAGGAAGATGGTCTGGGAAAATGAGATGAAAGAGAAGATGACGATGAAGAAGAAGAAGAAGAAGAAGAAGAAGAAGAAGAAGATGAAGAAGAAGAAGAAGAAGAAGAAGAAGAAGAAGAAGAAGACGACGATGATGATGAAGAGAAGAAGAAGACAGGAGTTGTACTCCAGTTGTAGAGTTGGAAAGAAGACAAAAAAAGCAGATCAGTGTTTTATTTTGCACCTGGCGTCTGGAGATTTAAAGGGACTCTCAGTGTGACGTCACAGCTCCTCCGTCTTTCAGTATCTTTCCTGTTATACTACGATGCCTCCTGGGAACTCGCCCACGTGGTCTTTACAGCCTACTCACTACTTTCGCTCAATAAATACCTGAATTTTTTTTCTCTAATATTTTTGTAGCTTCATTACATAACTAAGAAACTCAATTGATTTTACAGGATTTAAAATAAATAAATAATAAGTGCATTATATGTGGAGATTGAACAGCTTTAGATTTTACCACGTGGTGAAGAATTCAAAATCTCTCAGATTCAGTCTGTAGTGTTGACGCCATATTTTTTGTTCAGAATTTAAGTCTATTTGTGTATTTTTTACTTTTTATTTACAAATTCGGTCTTAGTTTTAGCAAAAACTGTCGTCAATATAATCTATGACAGTACTAATTACTGAATAAAATAGCCTGGAATCGTTACAACCACTTCATCAAACAACTTTGAGAAACAAGTCTCGGATGTTACACCACCATCAATTTCTAGTTTAACACATGATAATAAACTATGAAAAACTCTAGAGAACTAAACCTAGTAAACTCAAGAGTTTAACTAGAGCTTGATAATGTTCTAATTAACAAATTAGTATTAGTGACAAATTCAAATGGTTCATTTCGGGATCTACCATATAAACTTCAATATTACAAAATAATTTTCAGTAGTAGATATTAATAACATGTAGTTAATTTTTCAACTGTAATGGAGGGTTGTCATTTGTCACTCAATATTAGCCGAAGAAATCGCGGTTCTGGGATCGAAAAATGCAAATCTTTATGAATAAATTGTTATTTCGATATTTATGAAGATGAGAATTTAGAAAGAAGCAACATTTAAACAATGTGTAATAAATTATTGTTCCAGTATATGAGATCTATTCCAATTTCAAACTACATCTTAGAAGTTACTTACAAGTTTACTTTAAACTTCCAACTTTTGCAATGCATACAAAGCTGAGATCTAAATATCTCAAAAATTTCATTTTGACAAAAAAAAAACTAAAAATCCATCCATTCTCTCTGAAGAGCGACTCCTCTCAATAATCAATACCGAGTCACCCTTTCTAACAAATTTAGTCCACTTTTCGGGTGGAATTGAGTGTCGTCAATATGTAGGACGGACTGAATCATTGTCTCCTCTAAGTTTTGGTGATAATTAAGCCAATAAGCCAGCTAAGCCCGCACACTGACCAATCCAACTCAATTGAGACCTATTGTCTGTGACAAATCTCTATCTGGAGAACTTAAGTCACCACACTGGGAAAATTATCCTTTCCACAGTTCAGAATAACTCAACTCTTTCATCTCTGAGTAAAATGATAATCATTGACTTTTTTCTGGGTACGTTAGTTGTGAAGGTGATATTTATACTAAATAGAATCAAATTAAAAAGTATATCTAGATCTAGTCTTTTCATTAACTTTCATCTCCAAGTAAAATGGTAATCACTTTCCTTTTCTTTTTTATCATTTGTGAAAGTGATATTGTGGTAGTTATTCTTACTGAATAAAACAATATCTGGTATTTTTATTCAGCATAGTGAATAGAATGATATCTAGTCTTTCTATTCAGTTTTTTTAGTTCGTTGTAGAAATTCATCGATAGTTCAATAGTAAAACCTGACACAGGTTTTCTCACTGATAGAAAATTATGAAGTATTTATTCTCAAGTCTTCTCCAAGTAGAAATAGTATTTTCTACAGTTAGTATACTATGTATTATTCATCAAATTAAGAGAAGAAGATCTCCGTTCTTCTGTTAAATGGGTGTTCACTTGATGGGCTATCTATACTATTGTAAACTGTATCTTTTTGCTAAAAATATGATTTGAAATTATTTAAACTGTATTTAAATTCGATTAATAGATAATATATTAGCTCAATAAGTGGAGAAATTTCTCAAACTATTTACAGATAGCTTGAAAAATAATAATGTCTCATGATCGTTCTTAAACTGTCTGTCCCGGATGATATATGACAGTCGTGGGACCCATACACCCATTGACGGATTGAACTTTATATTCAGGCTGGGTGAGACCTTCCCGCGAGGGTCTCCCCACCAACAAAAAGCCATACGTATTTAGGTTATTGTATTTAAAAAAATATACACTATGATAAATACTGAAATATTTACTGTGTGAGACCTTCCCGCGAGGGTCTCCCCACCAACAAAAAGCCATACGTATTCACGTTATTGTATTTTAAAAAATATACACTATGATAAATACTGTAATATTTACTGTATATATTGAAAATACTGTAATATCCTACTTCTTATCCAAAATAACATACACCCTAATAAATACAGTAATATATTAGTACTTGAAAACTATAACCTCAAACCTTAAAAACCCCAACATACGCATTTACTTTATCGTACTTGAAATAATATACACTATGATAAATACTGAAATATTTACTGTATATACTGAGAATACTGTAATATAGTACTCTTTTTTAAACTGTTTTTGGTAATTTCTATGTTAATTTTGAATATTGTTATTATATTATCGTAGCAAGATTATTTGTAATGTTCGTGTTTTGATCATTTGTTCTGTTAATCAAGAATGTATTATGTATCTGATTAGGATAGCAACTCCTATTTGTATGAGTACTTGCTCAAGAACAAATAATAAAAATATTTAATTTGATTATAATAATGTAATATCGTACTCGAAAACTTTAACCTCAAACCTTGAAAACTTTTGAACCTGAATAATTATTATCCAGTTATTGTAATCTGTAATAATTATCACAGTAATCATCACCAGCCCTCATCACAGACATAATAATTCCACCACCCATTATAACGTGGCAATGAAAAATACTGTTCCACATTTCCTTCCGATCAAACTTGACCTTCAGACGGGAATCGGAAGCCACGTGACTGACGGAGAAAGAGAAAGAGTAGAAGGAGAAGAGAAAGAGAGAGGAGGGAGAGTGACAAAGAAGGACAAGAGAGAGAGGAAGAGAAGTAGAGGAAGAAGGAGAAGAGGAAGGAGGAGAAGAAGAAGAAGGAGGAGGAGAAGAAGAAGAAGAACAAGAAGAAGAAGAAGAAGAAGAAGAAGTTTAGACAGATGATGAAATGTGATGTCTAGCCTAATTGTAGTTGTAGTAGTAGTCGCGATGTGTGTGTAACAGGTAAGGAGAGTGAGAGAGAGAGAGATAGAGAGAGAGAAAAGAGAGTAAAAACAAGGTTAAGTACAGAGAGAGAGGGTGCACTGCAAGGAAACGATGCCTATCTACTCATGCATCTTTTACCGTTTGCCATATGTCGTACAGTCTTCTTCATCATCATCATCTTCTTCTTCTTCTTCTCTTCTTCTTCTTCTTCTTCTTCTCTTCTTCTTCTTCATCTTCTCTTCTTCTTCTTCTTTTTCAGATCCCTGACCCCTTCCTGTTTTTCTTACCATCCATTTTCATTGCATTTCCCGATTTTCCTTATGTTTTCTCCACTATTTCCTCCTGTTCATTTCATCATTTCATTTTCTTCTTCTCCTTTCTTCCTCTTCGTCGTCTTCTTCTTCCTCTCCCTATTTTATTTGCTATAATTATATTTTGTGTTAAATTATGTAGTGTATTTTACCGTTATCCAGTTTTTCTTCACTGATATTTTCATTGCATTTCTCGATTTTCCTTATGCTTTCTCCACTATTTCCTCCTGTTCATTTCATTATTTAATTTTATTTTTCTCCTTTCATCATCTTTGTCGTCTTCTTCTTCCTCTTCCTTCTTTATTTGCAATACTTTATTTTGAGTTAATTATGTAGGTATATTTCACGCTATCCAGTTTTTCTTCACTGATATTTTCATGCATTTCTGATTCCTTTTTCTCCACCTTTCCTCCTGTTCATTTCATTATTTAATTTTATTTTTCTCCTTTCATCATCTTTGTCGTCTTCTTCTTCCTCTTCCTTCTTATTTGCAATACTTATATTTTGTGTTGAATTATATTGTGTATATGTTGTTTAAATTAATTTAACTATGTATTGTAATGCTGTTTAGTGCAATGGGTCTATCAAGACCTAGGACATCATAATAAAAATCAATGAATCATCATCATCATCATCATCATCATCATCATCATCATCATTATCATCATATTCTCCTCCTCCTTCTTTTTTATTATTTCTTCCTTGTTCTTCTTCTTCTTTTCCTACTCCTCCTTATTCTTATTCTTCTTCTTCTTCTTATTCTTCTCCTCGTCCTTCTCCTTCTTCTTCTCCTTCATCATCATCATCATCATCATCATCATCATCTTCTTCTCCTCCTCCTCCTTATTCTTCTTCTACATCTTTTTCTTTATCTCTTCCTTATTCTTCTTCTTCTTCTTCTTCTTCTTCTTCTTCTTCTTCTTCTTCTTCTTCTTCTTCTTCTTCTTCTTCTTCTTCTTCTTCTTCTCTTCTTCTTCTTCTTCTTCTCCTCCTCATCCTTCTGCTTTTCCATTATCTCTTCCTCATTCTTCTTCTTCTTTCTCTTTTCTTCTTCTTCTTCTCCCTCTTTCACTCTCATTCGTATCCCATGTTCATGACCAGACAGTCTTCTATCTCTGGAATCTCTTAGCATACGATTACGACTAATTACTGATTGGGAGTGAGGTCTGTTATATTCTTCCATCTTCCGTTTTCTTTTCTTCCACAATCATTATTATTCTTGACCGTTCTTTTTTTGTCTTAACTCCCTTCTCAATGTCCTTGTGCTTGGTCACGAGATATTTTCCACTTCCATTGTACAGTTGGATTCAAGTTTAGTAGGTTAGGATGATAACTGGATACAAACTTCTATTGTTATCCGATCAATTGAGAACACTGTTTCCGATAAAGAAAAAAATCAGTTTCGAGGAAAAAAGAAGATTCTGGAAAAAGTATATGTGACAAAAAGATCAAATTTAAGATAGTTTGTACAGGAAAATTGAGAAGGGAGAATGTTCACGAAAAAAATTCTTGATAAATTTAATGTTCTATGGATTTCAAGAAACTCTATCAATTCATTATTATTGAGTTCAATTTATTATTATTCATCATTATTCGTTCCACTGAAGTTTCTCTGATTGCAGTTGTTAATCCATTCATACCTTTCAGTGTAAAATGAATGTTTCACTCACAATGGGCGGGTCTTGTCTCGGCCAATGACAGCCTTTCACTTTTATAGGCATAACCAACTACCAATCATAAGTCTCCATTTATAGTATTTGCAGTACATATATCTATTCTGCTGCTCCATTTTTAAGATTTCACATCTTCTTAAGATTGAAATAAAATGAAAAATTCTTTATTAGGCGGAGTTAGGACTTTCAAGCCCTCTCTACTACTCGAAGATTTATGTTGGTGTGAGAGTGGTTTCTCGTTATAACTAGATATTTTCCATTCTATTTTATAACAAGATAAAATCCATTTCATCAATTTAATAAATTTTAACTTGATGTAAAGTGTATCATATACAAATTATCATTTCGATTTTGTTTGAACGTCTTCTTGAAATAGACGCCATTTTGAAGTGATACTGCGATCCTATTCGTCAAAGCTTTGACCAATCCCAAGATAGGTGTTTGACAGTGAACACTCACTCCCACTCCTATCCTACTGAACCTCATTCGTCGTTAAATAGCTGCAATTATTTCGGATGAAAACGAATTCCATTTGGAATTTACATTCTACGTCTAACACTGTTGATAATATTTTAAACATTAACATTCTGAACGGAGTTCCAATCAGATACTCGTTGTTCATTATGATTAGGTTTTTTAATTTTTGTGTTTTTTTCATGATTGAATTACTTGATTTAATAATACTATTATTAAGAAAAAACTACTAATTAATTGAATAACCTTCCGGTAGTCGCGCCCTAATCAATCACACGAGCAGTCGCGTGTTGTATTTTGTACAACATCCAATTTTCCAAGTGTTATGTACTCTGTTCACTGTCAAAACATATTAATTAATTGTATAATTACTTTTTTCATATATTGTATTATTTTACGCCTATGAACATTTGGATGATTACATTATCAGCCCAATAAGGTACACAAAGCAAAGCCATCAATATCTGTGTTATTGGTTCGTTTACAGTCCCCGTTATACGTCTTTCCTATCTTATGCACTGTGGCGACTAAATGGCACCTAAAGACTGAACCATGCTCGGTTGATACTGCAACTCAGTGGAGTGATGGGGAGAAAGTTTTGGAATGCATAGGTGACTCATTCACTGACACCACCCAATTCAATATTGTGCAGCAAAAAAAACTGGACACTGTTGTACGTTCTAAAACAGCGCGACTGCCGGAAGGTTAAAATAATTATCCTCATGATAGTTGTGTTATTTTGCACCTTACATTTATACTATTTCTATACTCAACCTTGAAACAATATTACATACAACCTTAACACTTTTCTGACCTTCAAATTTATATTGCAAAGTAACAGTAGACCAATTTATTATTCAAGGGTAAGAAACCCTAGAGAGAGTAAGAACACAATTATACCATTATTCTTCAAGAGGAAGACATTAAATGGATAGTGGAAGTACAAGGCGAAAATATATACAGCAGACGGTCAAAGATAAGACAGCCGGTGGTGCATAAGGTGCAGAAGAAGAAGAAGAAGGAGGAGAACAAGAAGAGGAGGTAGAAGAAGAAAAAAAGAATGAGATGAAAGAAAACAAGAAGTAACAGCAGTAGCAGAAGAAAAACAAGAGAAATAAGAGGAAGAGGATGATGATGACGAGGAAGAAGAAGAAGAAGAAAAAAAGAAGAAGAAGAAGATGAAAACGAATGAGATAAAGGAGGACAAGTAATAGCAGTAGCAATAGTAGTAGAAGAAAAACAAGAGGAATAAGAGGGGGGGATGATGATGATGATGATGATGGAGAAGAAGAAGAAGAAGAAGAAGGAGAAGAAGAAAAAGAGACAGGAGAAGATGATGAAGAAGAAGAAAAATAATAATAAGAATAAGAAGGACAAGTGGTAGCAGAAGCAGTAGTAGAAGAAAAACAAGAAGAATAAGAGGAAGAAGATGATGATGAAGAAGAAAAATAATAATTAGAATAAGAAGGACAAGTGGTAGCAGAAGCAGTATTAGAAGAAAAACAAGAAGAATAAGAGGAAGAAGATGAAAAATAATAATAAGAGGAAGAAGGACAAGTAGTGGCAGAAGCAGTAGTAAAAGAAAAACAAGAAGAATAAAAGGAAGTAGATGATGGAAAAGAAGAAGAAGAAGAAGATGAAAAAGAAGAAAAGAATGAGATTAAGGGAGACAAGAAATAACATCTGTAGAAATAGTAGTAGAAGAAAAAGAAGAGGAATAAGAGGAAGAGGATGATGATGGCGAGGAAGAAGAAGAAGAAGAAGATGATGATGAAAAAGAAGAAAAGGGATGAGATGAAGGAAGACAAGAAATAACAGCAGTAGCAATAGTAGTAGAAGAAAAACAAGAGGAATAAGAGGAAGAAGAAAAGGAAGATGATGGCGAGGAAGAAGAAGAAGAAGAAGAAGTAGGAGAAGAAGAAGAATAGGTTGTTATAGTAGTAGTGAAAGAAAGAGGAAGCAAATGTGTAGTTTGACCATGAACCTGAATAAAGAGGACAAATGTAGTGAAAAACAATAATTCGTGCCTGTAGAATATATACCGGTGATGCCAGGTGATATTTGGGGGGTAGAGGAGGGGGTACTAATGTAGGGGTGGTTGGTGGAGGAAGAGGGGGGGCTACTAACACCTGTCCAACATCAGTCGTTGACTTGGTGTCGCACACGCGCAACTAACTTTTATGTCCTTATGCGCATGCGTATGTAGTTTGAAAATTTCAAGGACCTCAGTTTCACTGTGACTATTTTTTGATTACCTTAGAACCTTAGAAGGTCTGGAGAAATTTGGGAGAAAAGTCTAGTAGTGAAGGAGATTGAAAGGAATGATGACTGGATAAGTTTTGAGAGAAAAGGCTGTTGAAGCAGCTTCAAGGGGAATGGACTTTCAGGGGATTTCAAGACTTTTCAAATTCCAATAATTCAAAATTACCGATATAGAAAGTTTTAATGCCACTAGTACAACATTGTATAATTTGTTCAATTCAACAGGAAATTTGAGAAACTGTTTTCTAAGTAAATTTAAAAGAATAGTTGTTACCCTAGAGGTAAGGCACCAAGCTAAGAGACATTGTGAACTCTCGAAGGAATTTAAGATAAAGTTACAAAATAAGAATAAAATTATACTGAACAGTTCATAAAATTTTAGAAAACCGTTAGTGAGGGATATTCAAGAGGAGGTCACTGAGGAAATAGACTAGTAACTTTTTAGAGATTTACACTGAAGGAATTTTGAAACAAACTGTTGGCTTTAAAAGCAAATTAGAGAGGTAATATAATACTATCGTGTGACCTCGCTGGCTCAGGTCTGGTGTCAGAGTTTTCAGGTCGCAACTGATCAATTTCAGGGCCTCAGACATGACCTAACGACTGCTTTTTAGGCAGCCGGGACAAACGGCTTAACGTGTCCATCCGAAACACGAGAAAGGCCCGAGATAAATATCTTGCCCGGGCCGGGATTTGAACCCGGTTTAAATCAGAGAGGTACAATTATTTATTTGCAATACAATTTCAACAGAAGTAATTCACTTCAAAGAATAATTCGAGAGCAACGTGAACTTAAATACAGTGCACAGTGATGAATTGATTAGGCTAATAAAAAAAATTGAAACACTCAATTGCAAAATCAAGTAAACTATATTTTCAATGCCAACAAGAATGTTCACTAATATTTCCCAACACACAAACCTTTCAATTGAAAACCTTCGACCACAGAAAACTTTGACCTACTTTGTTATTTTAAACCTTAACAGAATTTAGATTTGAAATACATTTGTTTGTAGATCAGATAATGAATAGAATAGTAATAAATTCCTTCAATCAATCAATTTTATCACCACAAAGGTGATTGACCCAAACCCCAAAACACTATTTTATAATCTAGCTACTATCCTCCTACTCTACTATGCCTATTAATAATATATTAAGGAGCGTAGGGGTGGTTCCAGTTATAAGCCAAATGTTACACTATTTTCACCACCTGTTGTTCCGAACCAATCCACCTTTCATGAGGGTAAGAAGTGTAATTCCTCCACCCTTATGTAAAAATACCATTACCTCTTCAGGTGGAAAGCATTGGGAATATGTAGAATAAAGCCAAGTATGCCGTATGTTGTTCTTAAGGGGGTGAGTGTTCTTAGATTGTAATATTGGAATTGGAAAAATTATTAATTTCAAAGTTGTTACTAGATTTTATCTTCTCATTGTTTTTAATTTTTTGCTTTGCTCATTTTCCTCTCCATCTGCTAATAATTGTTCTTCAATATCGTATTTATCATTCACATAATATTGTCTTCTTAATCACTTCTTATGATATCGTAATTCCTCTTTAGGAGTTTAGGGATCCAGAGCTACATCCAACTGAAAAGTTCAGCTCTGGACAGAAAACGATGGAAAGCTGCCTACCAATCGAATGATTCAAGCTAAAGAAGAAGAATTCCTCTTTATCACAATATCTTCCACCCCTACAACTTTTCTTTCACTATTTTGTTGTCTATCCTACGCCGAATTATTGTTCACTTCCCTCTAAAATTATTATTATTCTGTAATGTCTTCCACTTCCTTATTTATTTTAATTTTCATCATCTCATCTCCTTCTATATTTTTAACCTTCCCTTTAATTTTATCCTCTAATTCTTTAATCAGTTCTCTCTGTTCCTACTACTAATGTGATAATTCAATGTTCATCTTCTTACTTCTACTTTCCTCTAACTTCTCCTTCTCTTTTCTCCTCAGAATTTTTTTGTTCTTCCATCAGTCCTTTCACTCTCTCTCCTACGTATCTCTAATCATCTTCTTTCGTTTTCAACTAACCTTGTTATTCCCTTGTCTTATCTGACCTTCACAGTTCTCTATATCTTCTTCATTTCCTTATCTCTCTCTTTCTCCTACTCAGAATTTCTTTCTCCTCTCTTTTCCTATGTTTCCTTCTCCATGATATTCATATAGGAATAACCTCTTCCTTCTAATCTTCACTTTCATTTTTTCCCTCCTTCTGTTCCTCATGCTTTTCATCTCTTCCTCCTTCATATTCACTCTATTTCTTTTTTATTTCATTCTTTTCCTTCTTATTCTGTTTATTTGGTTTGTATTGTCCTGTTGTTTAGTGCAACGGGTCTATCGAGACCCATAGCACGTGCCCATAGTACGTCATAATAAAAATCAATCAATCAATCTTTTTCTTCTTCTGCATCTTCCACTTCTCCTCCTTCAATTTTGTCCTTTCCACACTGTCCTACTTATTCATCACTTTTATCATTTATAAGCTTTCCAATAATCTTGAAATTTCTTCTACCGCTTCTCCAAATCTCTAATAAACTCTCAATCCTTTACTAGATTTTTTCTACTCGCTCTGTCACTTCCTCTTTCTTTCTCCTCCTCCTTAGTCTCAATACCAATCTTTTCTTCTCCCTCTCCTATTCGTTGTTATCATCGTCTTCTTATGTTACTCTTCTCCTACGATTTATTATCCTTTTTCCCCTACTTTTTCTCCAGCTTCTTATTCTTATTCCTCTTTTTCTTTCTCCTTCATCTTCATCGTCTTCTTTTTCTTCTTTCATCCTTCTACTTTTTATTCTTCTCCTAACCCTTTACTCTTCCTACCTTCATTCTTCTTCTACCTCCCACCTTCCCAACCACCCCTTTCTTTTGATTGATATAATAAGTATACATCATAAAAATGATAGGGAGAGGAAAAATAAGGTAACCTTGTGCTATTCCTCTCCCCAATTTAGATATGGTTACACATTGTCCGAAATAGGTTAAGTCTTGTAGCTCTTCACTTCACAAAATTTCCAGACACTAATATGTTCACAAAGTAAATTTTCAAATTTAGATGCTTCAAAACAAAAAATAGAACAGATATTTCACATTATTATCACTTGAATAGAGAAGATTAATATATTAAAGAGATAATTTTGAAAAAGAACAGAAAAACAAACTTAATTCTAGAAGCACAGCTGTATTCTGTTTCCCTTCCTAACTTCTTCTTATCCCACTTCTTCTTCTTTTTCTTCTTCATCTCCTTCTTCTTCTTTTCACATTCTACCACTTATTATTCTCCTTCCCCACTACTTCTTCTACCTTATACCTTCCCCACCTTCCCTACCCACCTCCCGCCTCTTCCTGCAACCACCTGACACTTTTCAGTGGGTCGTTTCGCGCAAGACACGGTTAGTCGTCTTTCATGACTACTCAACTCATTCATTAGGCTAGACAAGGCAAGAAAACGGCCGACAGTTTTCCCAACGTACAAGGCGAACCGTTTCTCGACAACATATGACAAAGTCGTTACTTTCCAACTCACATGAAAACAAGCGACTCAAACCTCCTGAAGACGTTGACCGTTAATTTACTTCAACCACTGGAGACTAGACAATGAGGAGACAAACCTATAAAGGAGTTCACGTTATTAAGCCAGTAAAAAGTTGATATACATCAATCACTAGACAATAAATGAGGAAAGCTCTAGTGAAATTCACGTCCAGAGTCAGTGGAAATCATAGGCTACATAATATTAGTATTAGAGGATTGGATTGCATACTTTCTTGGAGGATTGAAAAATTTATTGCATTTTAAAGTTTTGTTTCAACTCACAAGACCGCAGCTGCCGATTTTGAAGTACTTACCTGGAAAATAGAAAAAAAAAATCAATTAAATACAGTTATAATTTTCAACAATTGTACTATAGCATATGCATTGTTCATATAAAGAGATAATTTGTAGTGATAAATAATTGATTTATTCATTCAAGAATACTATAGAAATATTACAATGTTGGCGGCTTTCAATTTTAATAATAATTTTATCAAGGGATGTAACAAAATTTTCTTTTTAAAAATTGATATTTGACCAGTTATTATAGCGATAAGTCGAGTTTTGTGACTACATGGCTTATGTTTCCAATCTTCAATGTTTTAGTATACAACTAGTTATATGAATTAATATTATTATTATTGTTTTGACATGTCACCAGTCATTTGAGTGATATTCAAAATTTGATGTGCCATGTGACGATTGTGAATAAATAAATAAATATATTAATGAATTGAATATATTGAATAGATGGATAGATAATACTTTTCAAATAGCTAAGAAGATTATGGCTGTTGTACCCAATAACCAATGACAGCTTCCCAGTTAAAGGCAAAAATTATAATTGTCGGCGAAAAATGGTTACAATTCAATTTCAGTATTTTTAGTGCCATATTACAAAAATTGAATACTTAATACTTGTATTAATACCTGAATTTGATTGATTGGTTAGAATGAATTGATTGAATCCCAAACAAGAATATCATGTT